>NC_056515.1:13347349-13361973 GCF_014905685.2 Nematolebias whitei
TATATATGTGTGTGTGTGTGTGTGTGTGTGTGTGTATAACAGGCAACTTTGCTTTTTTCACTTTCAGATGTGTAAGATGTGATGTCAAATATATTAGTCAAGCACACTGAGGGACTGCTCACATAAATTGTACAGTATATAAATTATTCCCATTAATTTATGTTCTTTAGAAAACCTTTCTTTTGTTTGTGTCAAGTCTTCTTTCCTCATAAATTCAGTATTTTGATGTGGGGCAGCAAATTTGGTGGTTCACTCACATTTTTGTCTGTTCTCGCTGGAGAATCCAAAAAGTTAACAACTTAATTACCCTTCTCCTGCCTAAAAGAAATGTATGACACAAACTACAGAAACTACCCAAGGCTGCCAATTTCTTGCCACACAGTCTCTCCTCAATGGCTGTTGATTTTCCAAGTGGCAGGCATACAAGATAAGGTTTAAGTTTTTTCTTTTTAACTCTTCTGAAAACCCACATTTTCTTTGGGTTTAATCACAGTAAAGAGTTCATTTCATAAAATTGTTTTCACTTCATCTGATTTTATTGTTTGGCCCGATGTTATGTATTTTATTGCTATTATGACTTAGTTTCAATTCCCATGTTATGATTGTATTTTGTATTGTATGAGGCATGTTTTAATTTTAACTTTAAACCGCACTTTAGTTTCCTGTGGTATTTGAAAGTGCTTTAGAAATAATTACATTGTTCCATACCTACATGCAAAAAAAATAAAAATGTAAAAGATGTGGAAAAACTAAAATATATAAAACAAATTAGCAAAAGCCGTAAGTGTTGGTGGGGTACTGTAAACAAGACATATTTTCTCATCTACAAAAAAATTAAATAAAACGTCACACAATCTTCAGAGAATTGCAGAGTCATTACAAGGTCCCAAAAATATGAATATCAACACAGTATTACATAAAAAGTTAAGAAGTGAAATCTACACATGTAAAGTAGCCAATTGCTGCAAAATCTAGTGACACTACATTTTCAGCAGTTCTATATTTTTTTTATTTATTTATTTATTTATTTTTTTTATTCATTTTATAATAATAAAAAACCACGAAACAATTAACATAAAGACAACAAAAGAAATAAAATTATAAAATGAAAGGTGGCAGATGAAGAAAAAAATCTTATCATATCTGCCCCTTATTCTATGATAAACAATTTAAACAAACAACTTCCTTTGAATACAAAAAAGAGATAAACAACACATTAACTTCCTTAATCGCAATGAATTACTGTTTGAACTCATTTCAAATATATTGTTTCAACAATTTATCCTTGACCATTCTTTTGAATATAGGCATTGATTTAGCTTCTTTAACATCAGTTCCTAATTCATTCCATAACCCAACTCCTTGGGTTATGGAATGAATTATGGTTATGTCTATATGACTGGTCTTCAGTTTCAGTTGGTTCACTCTCCAGAACCAAACTTTAGGTACCTAGGGTAGCACTTTACCTACAGTACCACTAGTACCTTGTAGTATGCACAACCATCTAGGGTACCACTTTAGGTACCTGAGGCAGAGATTGGGTAGAGGCAGGGCAGCCGAAATGGGATCAGAAAGTCGTGGTTCGACTCACAGCCATTCATTTCCATGTGCTAAGGTGTCTCTGAGCAAGACACCTAATCCCTAACTGCTCCCCGGGTGATTACATAGCCACCCACTGCTCCACCTGCGTATATCTCTGCAGAGAACAAATTTTGCCATTGTATGGGAACATACAATTATGACAATCTCAGACTTCCCTTCCCTTTAGAAAAGTCAAAACTGTGGTTATTTTTGGGTGGAAACAAAGCCCCCAATATTAAAAAAAAAAAAAAAAGTCAATTCATTAGATGCACTAGAGCACTTTAGCAATGGAAAGGTTTGCATCATAAAAAGTACACGGTTTAGCCATGTGCCCAAACAAATGCCTTGCTGATCATATAAAAATCTTGTAACGTGTGTTTTTTTCTTCCCAAAGGCAGTCAAATACAAAATAGCATTCATATATTGTGTCTTAAATATCTTAAATGTGAAATTTTATATCATTTCATTTTCCGTCACAGAAATAAAGGGGATATTGTGTTTGCCTATGTGCCTGTGTGTGTATTTATATAATTTGATTCATAGCCTATCTATAACTGATTACATTTTGGAGTCAGCCATTGAAATGTCTAACAAATTCAAGTCTGGTCCTCTGGACAGATTCAAACAATAATAATAAAAAACGTTGGTTACGTACTGTAACCCCAGATTCTATGAGTATAGGCATAGCCCTTTAAGACTGTCGCTGGTGGGTTTATCCCTATGCGCTCAGCGCTGCACTGAAAAAACTTTAGTCGACACCCACCTGCTGTGTGTGGGCCTCACCTCTGGTCTGTATAAATTACGGTGAGACCGGGTAATCGGCTCCCAAAATAGCTTTTTTCTTCAGCCATTTAGGAACCAGTGAGGCCCAGAGCTTAAAGGGCTACACCTATACTCATAGAATCAGGGGTTACAGTACGTAACCAACGTTCTATTTCATATAGGCTTCGCCCTTTAAGACTGTTGCTGGTGGGTTAAATGTGTAGCAGGATATAGTCTATGCCTCACTGGGTCCATTCAGACACAACATGAAGCACTTGCTTGCACAAAAAAAAAAAAATTCATCACTCAGCCTTCTGGGTACGTAATTACGCGCTGCATATTTGCATGCTCCATGCACAAGAGCGCACCGGAGAAGATCTCTGGTGAGGAAAAAAGGCTGAGATAGCAGACCTGCTGCTGTAAATAGGAACAAAGGAGGATACAAATTGAAATAGTGTAATGATGAACAGAGCAGACCAACAGCTCCTCAGGATGAACCTGTTAATAACAATAAAATCAGTAGTCATGAACTTGTGACTGATAATAAATAACTCACACTGCGACTGCATGCAGGCAGGTGTGAGCTCAAAAGTGAGGATCCATGAAACAACTAATAATCATTCTGACAGAACCCTGAGAACAGAATGGGTCATGGAGAAAGTAGAAACATCACGTAGAAATAAACAAATAATTGAACATGGCGATGACCAGGCAGCCGCCATACAAATGTTCTCCACTATCATACCTCCATGCAGAGTCATGGAGGATGAAAACCCTCTGGTGGAGGATCCAGTCCAGATGAACTGTAAACTTCAGAAATAGCCTCACACAACCAGTGTGAGAGGCTGTGGGTGGATAGAGGACGTCCTGAAGAGCTGTCCCAGTAATGCACGAACATACGCTGAAAGCGGCGCAGTGCGGCCGTGTGCACCACGTAACATGAAAATGGGTGCATGGGACAGAAGGAGGTGATATGTTGCTTCCACTTCAGAGTTATGAGGAAGAGGGTAAAACCCATCCAAGGTTATCACTCTCGATCTGAATGAGCTTGAGATGCTTTTCAGAGCAGGGTTAAAACGCAGTACAGCTGAACTGCCGTCAGCTTGAATTCTGAGACATGGGGGAGTAACAGAGAGAGCAAACAAACACTCACTCTCTTTTGCCGACGTCAGAAACTAACAGCAGGGCTGTTTTAAATGACAGAAATTTAAGTAAAACCTGATCCAGACGCTCAGAATGATCTTTGATCAGATCATGCAGGACCATCGTTAGGTCTCACTGTGAAGCTAGTGGACGTGACACCGGTCTGTGTCTCCGTATACCTTTCAGGAAATGCTTCATCAACGGGTGATTAAGAACTGTTTTGTCACCGAAGCCCTCATGACAGGAAGAAATAGCTGCAGCATAAGTTTTATTTGTGCTGAACGCCAGAGCTATGTCCATCAGCTGCTACTGAAAGGATAGCATACCACCTAGTGGCCATGAAATGGCCTCCACGCCTTTCTCTGCGAACCAGCGCTGAAAAAAACTGTCCACTTGATGTATGCAGCGTTGTGGTGGAAGCAGCTCGTGCACCCTGAACGTACGCACCACATCCTGTGTGAGGCCCATCTTTTCTTAACAGATGTTCAGTGGACAGACCCAAAGATGCTGACCTATATCTGGGTAAATCCTGATTGTTCTTCCTGCCTGGAGGAGAGCGCACCCCACCCCCAGCAGTTTCCACAGCCGATCTGATATCAGTTGCTACAGATTTAGGAACCACGGAGCGCAAATGCGTTTAGGAGCTACGAGGATGACTGACGGTACTTCCTCCCGGACCTGGTCCAGGGTCCGTGATATCGGCAGGACTGGAGAAAATGCATAAAGGAGTATTTTTGGCCATGGGCTGTGAGTGAAGGCGTCCACTCCTATCGGTGGGTCATCTCGTGGGCTCAGTGAGAACCATAATTGACACTGGAAAATCAGCTCGGGATGGAGGCTCCAGTCTCTATGGTGGGGACCACCCTTCGACATGATATCCGCTCGCCTGTTCAGGAACGCTGGGAAAATCCACAGCTCTGATGGGGAGCAGGTTTCTGTGTGGCCAACACAACAGCTGTTTCGCAATACATAACAGTTGGGCTGAGCGCACACCTCCTTGATGGTTTATGTAAACCGCCGTCACTTGTTGTCTGTGTAGATCAGAAAATTCTGATCCTGTAGCAGGGACAAAATGCTGAGACACGTTTCAGACCATGAAAAACATTCTAGCACATTATGTAAAGTGACGTGTGGTCCAGCTACTCTGCTCCCACTGCTTGGGACAGAAACATTCCTCCCAGTTTGACAGGAACGCGTCTGTAAAAAACTGAGACGTGTGATGTAGGCCTGCTGATGGGAACTCCCTCTGACAGAATGAGGGGGTTTCCCCAGTGATTCAGATCGGTTCTCAGTGGAGTTTAGCTCCACTTCCAGATAACAATCATCTGGGTCGGACGAACGGAAGTTTTTCCCTGTGTAGTGAACTAAGCCTCTGGTCAAATCCTGACCTTGAGGGCCTTCCTGGGACAAGAACTGTATTTCATTGATTTGAGTCCAGAAACACAAGATTAAGTTCATCCAGAGACTTTCTAAGTGTCCTACACTGATCAATTGAAAGAACACTCTCTTTTTATTATCATTACTATTTTCTTGATAATCAAAGTGTGTTTAGTTCAAACCATTTTTAAATGTTGAAGTGAACTACTCATTTTAAATCAACTGTGAAACAGTACTAATGAATTTTTAATCCTCATTCAAAGTAGAAATCAAGTTAGAATGTGTTATAGAGTAATGATTCATCTTCTTGATCTTCTGTCTGAAATGAGCAAGTTGTGATGTCGGTCAAAGGTCGGAGACAAGCGCAAACAAGTTTGTTGGAACGAACTGTCATGTTTTTAAATCCTCTCAGACGTAAATAGAGAAGCTGGCACCTGTTTTCCCCCAACTCGCCTAAATATTTCTCTCGTCTGTCTCAAAAACATCTTCTGTCCGTTCCAAAACAATTTTTCTGTTTTTCTGACTTCTAGTGACCTCTTACGTCACAAAAACACACCCCTGATTAGCTATTTCAGCCAATCAGGACTTCCCAAATGAACCAGAAATAGAACTCTTTAAATGTCGGCACTTCCTAGTTCCAACCAGCAGAGTGCGGTGGGAGAGCAGTTCAGTTCGGAGAGCAGAACCGAACAGAAAAAGTGCTGGAGAAGAACAGGAGGTTCCAGATATGATCCGCAGTTCTTCCGAATCTTGTGGGAATTATGCAATCTTCCACATCTGAGTGGAACCTCTGACAGACTCACAACTCATGTGAGCCCACCCGTGAGGTGAACGTGTGCTGCACTAAGTACCGTCACTACTCAGGACGTTTCCCAACCATCCTACGGAGACGCTGGAAATGGTAGCGTTAAATGGAACTCCGTACCAGCTGATTCATCTTCAGAGAGGTAACGAGTCGATTTCCTACTGAAGCGTACCGAGATGAAACTGGGTTCGAATGGAGAGTGCCGTTCTTATACCGACACATTTTCCCTCACACACATTTTCTCTCCACTTAACTCCTTCATTCCCCATCTTTAAACTCTTCTATCTTGCCAGTAATTAATCCAGATATTTTCAGAAATGTCTGTTGTAAAGCTGCAAGGATACCATGTTTATGGTTTCCTAATTGCAAAGCTTGCTAATTAATTATGTTGTTGTTGAAATCAATTTGCCAAATTAATGTAAATGTTTGATGTTAAACTTTGATTCTGTTAATAAATGACCGCATTCATTTGATGGGTCAAAGAAAATTAACGTCTCACGTTACATTTAATAATTCAATGCACAATAGAACTCAGTCCAGAAAAATGAAAGAATCCGTTTAATTTATGAATATATCACATGTATATGTTCATCTACACCTGTTTATAGAAAACCCCAGGTTTAGCAGGTGTAACACTAGCGTTTTGGTCTGTGCAACAGCTTTCTAACTGGACCGAGCTAATAAGAGCAGATCGTCCAGATAAAAATATTTCTCATTCCTGCCATGTGTAATGACTGCAGAGCCATCTCCACGCATTTGGAGAACATGCGTGGGGTGTTTCCGAATGATGGAAATGTGAAAATATGTGCTCTTCAGATCTATGGAGGTGAAAACCAGTCGTTCTGGTGAAGTTCTCCAGCAGCTGTTTGTCAGCATGTGGAATTGTCTCCCCATGATCGAATTGCTGAACATGAACAGGTCGAGAATAGTCTCATCCCTCCGTTTTTTTCTCAGAACCAGGAAGTAGTGGGAGGGAAAATCCCCATATTTTCCGTCTCTGTTGGGAACTCAGGAAATCATGTTTTTCGTCAGAAATTCCTGAACGTCTGACTGGAGAGACGAGCTCTGTTCTGGAGAAGACAGAACCGTCTCTATAATCCCTCTGAAACGGTGGGGGTTGAGCTGCGAACTACAGCGTGTAACCCCTTCTGATCAGATGGTCTGTCCATCTATCCAGGGAACACACTCGCTGCCACTCTGAGTAGCGTTCGGAGAGTGGGCACACATTTGTGTTGTGTCATGTTTCTCATGAACGTCAACCAGACTAAAAATCCTTACTGCCATCACTCGCTCCAGAGATTCTCCGAAGGAACCCAATGGGGGCTCCGACAAAAAAAAGGCTTAATGTGTGCCTCTGTGTTGGGCCCAGGCTGCGGTCTCACATAGAGCTGAGGTGAGCCGCCGCGCACTGAGAGGAGGCGTCAGCGCTTTCTGAGTGAGACGCCGTTTTGGTGGAGGCTGCAGCTGTCGTGGAGAAAACACATTTACTCCTGCTGTGCTGCGAGTGGGCAGAAAACAGCAGGAATTAAAAACAGGCTCTGGCTTGTGATATTTACTGAACTGTGGTGTCATTTAAAATGTTGTTTAGAGGTTACTGGCTCGTTCTGTGTGGGGAATGTGTGAAGTGAGGCAGCTGAGAGATCAGCTTATCTGACAATCTCAAATGAAAAACTTTACTTTCAGAGGTGTTTCTGTTTTATATCAAAAACATACATCATCAAAAAACACATACCTTCCCCTCAAGAATCTGTTACCTGGTGGAGGGGGCCAGCGGAGGAGCAGGGTGTGAAGTCACTGCCACAGCTGTGGAGTGCCTCTGGTGCTATTGCTGGCCAAAGGCGGTCCCTCCAGCGGCCGGAGGGGCAGATGGACTGTGACGTCACCAGATGGTGTACAGTCTCTGAGACCTCCTCGGACCTCTGCAATTTCTCAAGGATGGTCCTGAAGTTGGCCCCAAACAGCACCTCTGGGGTGATGGGGCCCTCCAGCAGGTCTTTCTGCAGCCTCTCTGACAAGAATGGTGAGAGGCGGAGCAAAGTGGTCCTCTGGATCATGGTCATCCAGTTGGTGATGTGGGACAGGCAGATCGCAGAGGTGGCACATGTTTAAGATGACATCAGCAGCTTTACAGAGAGAGCTCTTGTCTCCTCCAGCAGGTCTGCTTCATCCAGCCTCTTAAAGATGTTGTAGGCCAGCAGGGTGACATTTTTGTTCACTGTGGCCGTCTGGAATGAGCACTGGTGAGCTCGATTGGAGACCATGTCACCATCTGGTCATGCTTCCCTGGAGGGACAGGTTGCTGGTCCATCCTGGAAGCTTTTGCCCCAAGTGTCACTGCCAGGCTTGGCTCGGGGGGCGAGGGAAAAAACACAGATCGGTAAAACCCTCCACTCTGGAGATGGAGGCGAATGTGGAGACGGATGTCTTCAGCTTGCCGGGCCAGCTGCAGCCTCGTTCCAGTGTGACGTCACAGCTGGACAGTGAGGCCAGGTAGGGTCAGGGCGACGAGTCGGGGCAGAGCAAACCTTGCTGCCAGATCATCCAATCAGGGCGGAGGGAGGCAAGGGATGGAAAATTCCTTGTGTTAACATCCTCCTGGATTATGCGGGGCAGCTCCAAGAGGAGGGTGCCGACGGCTGGGAGCGGTGTGGTGACTGACGTGGGAAGATCCAAGGTGACTGAGCATCCGCTCGACCACTTGTCTTCCGTCACTACGCTCTCCAAGAGGGAAGGGGCAGCTCCGCATCGCCTTTCTCGGAGGAGTCATTCGATTTACTGCGTGACTCTGCGTCAAAGATGGTGGTGGCGTCGTCCCGCGCATAGTGTCCCACTTCAGAAAAAAAAAAAACACTCAGCGGAGCTGCTGTCAACAACGCCTTTTTGAGGGAATCATCCAATTTACCTACAAAAAAAACACGTTAGAAAACAACGGTGGCGTCGTCCAGCGAGTAGCGGCCCTCCACGGAAAACATTCAGCGGGGCTGCTGCTAACATCGCCTTCTTGAGGAAATAATTTGATTACCGCAAGGAAAAAACACGTTAGAAAAGGCAATGGAGTCATCCAGCGGGTAGCGGCCCACCACAGAAAAGCACTCCTCAGCGCTTACCTTGAACAAGGCTGTTCGTCTGCTTCTCCTTGGGGAGGAAGAGCTCACCTGGACGGCAGGAGATTGTCGTGGCGGAGACCTAGACATCCTTAGCAAAGGTTGTGCTGGTCAAAGCTGGACAACTTTCCCTTCTCCATTCTTCTGACAGTGCTAGCTAGCTGGTTGAAGAAAAAATGGGAGCCAATTACCTGGTCTCACCGTCATTTATACGGACCGGGGGTGAGGCCCACACTAAGCAGGTGGGCGTGGACTAAAGTTTTTTCAGTGCAGCGCTGAGCGCATAGGGATAAACCCACCAGTGACAGTCTTAAAGGGCGAAGCCTATACGAAATAGAACTTGTTGAAACATTTTATTTGGAAGATTTCTTTAGTCTGAGGAGCCGTATTAAACTAAAAATAGCACCTTCTAATAGTGGGTCAACCAGTTTATTGATGACATTCAGAACTAGTTGTTCACATGCTTAAGGAGGGCCATCAACCTATCATTGGATGATTAATACACTGATGTCCGCTTGCTATTCGCAAGGGACACTCTAGAAGCCAGCTCTCTGCTCCACATAGAGGGCTGTGGTAGCTCAGTGGTCTGTGGTTGCGTCAGGAACAGCATTTGGCGTAAAAATAATTGCCAAGTCTTTGTACAAGTTAGAACCCCTAAAGAAGGGAGCAGCAGGAAGGAAAAAAAACCCCAAATGTATCACTTGTCAAAACCAGCACATAAACAATGTAAATTGTAACGTTGGCTATATTTATAGCTGCATAATGAAATCTCTGACTGAAATGTGGAGCTGATGGAATATCTCTAATGGTTTTCTCAAACCTGATCCTAAGATGTTCGACGCACCATAAGGACAAAACCGAGCATGTGCAAGAAACTCAGAGATGCTGCTTCTGCTTTTCTTTGCCACTGACTGAGCAGAATGGGAGATGTCAGTGGTGTCCCCACAGCTTCTCTCCTCCTTAGTAAGGACTTTTTAGTGGTTTTGGCTGGGGAAAAACAAGTGTTCTTGCTGAGCAGAAAGAATTATCTCCATGGGACAAAATAAGGCACACCTGTGTTTAGTTTGATTCACTAGGCATTCTCTCTTCAGCTGTTTATTTGTACTGTGTATTTTTTATTTTTTTATTCAGCAGTGAAGAGCAAGTAGGTTCGATAAAAGGGCACAACTTGACTGTGCAGCTAATCTCCCAGCATTACTATTCTACTGTCCTCTGAAACACGTTTTACATGAACTCACTTTTACCCAGTAAACAATGTATTTAATAACAATCACTCTGTCTGTTCCAGTTTCTTTAACTATATATGCAACATGGAGCATTAGAACTGGTTTCTATAGGACTGGTATTATTGCTTGGTTTACACATTATGTCAATGAAACTTTTACATAAGAGGTTGTTTATATTTTGTCTGTGGCTGAAGATGTATGTATTTTGATACACAAAACAGTTTGATTAATAATTTTTATTATTTCTTATATAAATTAATATATCCCAACACCTTTCATGCCAAAGTTTAAAACTAAGATCATCATGTGTTGAGAAAAGACAAATGTGCTCAGAGTAGGCCAGTCACGATAAAGAAATAAAAAAAATAAAAATGCTGGGCAATTAATTGTCAGGGCAGCAAGGAGGCGCAACTGGTAGAGTTGTTTCCTCTCAGCGAGCAGGTCCTTGGTTCAAACCCCGGTCCGGGGGCCTTTCTTGGTGGACTTTGCATGTTCTCTCCATGCATGTGTGGGTTATCTCCGGGAACTCCGGTTTCCTCCCACAGACCAAAAACATGTATGTTAGGCTGATTGGTAACTCTAAATTGTCCCTAAGTGTGAGTGAGAGAGTGAATGGTTGTTTGTCTCTATGTGGCCCTGTGATGGACTTGCGACCCTTCCAGGGTGTACCCCGCCCCTTGCACAGTGATTGCTGGACATGGGCACAGGCGACCCCCGTGACCCAAAATGGAATAAGCGGGTAAAGATAATGGATGGATGGATGAATTAATTGTCAGAAATTATTGCGATAAACGATAATATTGTTTGAAATTTAACAATAGTTATTTGTTGAAAACAACAAAGTCCATGCTCAATAATCCAGGTATACAATCCAACATTTTTCAGTCAGGTCTTCTGGACAGTTTATTTTTTTGTGCTGAAACGTTTCGCCTTCAATCCGGAAGGCTTCATTAGTCAAGGAAACACACAACACAAAACTGATTCTTCCTCCGACAGCTTACTCCAAAGTGGAACAAACCAGTTTGGTTGGTGTTAAGATGCTCTCTTTGGTACGCCCCCTCCTCCATTGCCAGCCCTCTTCCTTGTTGACAGTCATGTCAAACTGACATGACTGTCTAGTAGTAGTATGTTTAGAGCTTGGAGGTTTTCAGCTTGTTCAACTGAACCTTAGAACCAACTGCATCAGCATTTACACAACACTAAGTAGAGAATTTATGTTGGAGGAGAACAGCTCAGATAATCTTTAAAAAATAAAATCTAATTAAGTTCACGAAGTGAACAACTTAAAGTGATCCCTATCAGTAGACACATTTGTGAGAGGCTGTTTAGGCCATAATTTACTCTTGCTTTCACATTCATTATCAAAGTATCTTACATTTAATATCAACATTTTTCACATTCACTATCAAAGTCTCACAATCACCATCAAAACCCTTTGTATTCACTGTCAAAGTATCTCACATTCACTATAAAATTAATTCAGATTTACTATTTAACACTGTCTCTCTCATTCACCATCAAAGTTTCTCACATTCACCATCAGTGACAAGGGTTGGATTTTTGGATTCATACAAGACACCAGACAACAAGAATGGTTAAAACGTTTATTGTAATGCAGTTACTGGTGGAAGTCAGAATCCGGTAATGGACCCAATCTGCAGAGATAGTACTGTTAGTGGACTGAATATTTCTGTGATCGAAGCAATGAACAGAAAGACAGCCACTAACCTTATCAAGCAGGCAAGGTGGGGGCCACGTGTCTGAGCCGGGCAAGATCATGTCACTTTTACTGGGTGTCAGTCAGAGAAGTAATCCAAAAACAAGAGGAGTCAAGGTAAGGGTCAGGCACAAGAGGTCAGAGATCCAGGTACAAATCCGTTGAGCAATCCATGAGTCAAGGTTGTTAATCCAGAAGGTGTAGTCAGTAACAAGATCAGAAAGGCAAGGCAAGATCAGAGTTTCCAAAGGGCAGGCGTGAGGTTGAGACAAGAAAATCAAACAAGACTGTGATCAGGATGCTGGACATCTACTGCCGTGAGGGGTTTGATAATCTGGCAAAGTAGAGTGGTGAGAGGAGTCCTTCAACTGGGGTCAGAACAGGTGCAGTGAATGAGCTCTGATGAGCTACGGGTGAAGAGTGGGCATGGCAGAGTAACAGAGCTGCAGAAACATGACAATCAGTTTCTCAGATTTACCATCTGTCACTCACATTCACCATCAAAATCTCACATTCATTGTCAAAAAATCTCACATGTACTATCAAACTCTCATCTGAACTATGCTGAAGGTACTTGGATAAAGTTAGTTTATGGCCTCCAGGAGGCTCACAGTTGGCTGAAGAATGAACACAGTGTAAGAAGGAAACAAAAATTGTTTTTAAATGATTGTGAAGTTTCTGTGTGTCATCATCATTATTCCCTCTGTAATAAATCAGTTTGTTGTTTACTTCCCTGAGCAGGTGGTGGCAACTAATGTCATCAGATCTTCACATTACTGGGCCACAGATCTGCATTTTTTTTTTTTTTTTTTTTGCTTGTTTTGTTTTCACATCTGCCAACCAGGCTCTGTTACTATGGCGCTTAGAGGCGCATCAGAGATGAGCCCCCCAACCCCCCTTGCTGCATCTTCTGAATGGACCAAGGCAGTCAGAACACATCTCATTCCCTGACTGACGTGTTTTGTGATTAGCCTTTAGGCATTTTGTTGTGCTCCTAGTAACAATTTTAATTTTTTCCTGTTTTTATAAATACATTTTTTGTGAATGTGTCCTTGCTGACTTTGCAGACTACATAATTCAATATTTAAATGGATTATATGGTATCAGTTCAAAGACACTACTGTATAGACTAATTAATCTAGATTTATTCCCAACATGGCATTGACACACACTTGATATACTGATGAAGTCATTTTGTGTTTGTGTCCAAAAATTCATTACGAATGGGTAAATATGCATCTGTTTGACAAGATAATTTATGATATATGTAGAATTCTTGATTTTTATTTACATTGCTCATCTCTAATTTGCTTTTACTCTTGCAATCTGTTTTGAAGATACATGGCCAAAGGATAAATTAATAATTTAATTATTATTTTATTAAAGGACATGAATCACATTATTTATGTTTTTGTTTAGTGCTTGCAGCTAGTTTTTTTTATTATATTTATTTTCTTATTTTAAGAGTTTAAACCAGAAAAAAAAATCCAAAAATGTTTTGAAACTCAGTATATAATGGAAATGTTCATTGTGTTAACATTAATAGGATTTTGTTGAATATCTTACTGGTTTGTCCTAATTTGTGACTTGAAAAGCTGATTAAAAAAAATATACAGTTTATTTCCTTCACTGAACTCTGATGCAAGGTTGTGCATGCATAACTTTGATGAGGTTCCCCTTCAGCCAAGGACTAACCTTTGTCATTAAGACAGATAACATCTATCCCAGGCATCGATACATTCATTTAAAGACTACTTTTGTTTCACCCCACAGACACCACAATCGATAAATAGCTTTGCCTATTTCAGCCTCATTTTATCTTGATTCATTGCCAGTTGAAATAACAATCAGATTGGAGAGTTTATTGCATCTACTCCTTTACATAATTAGAATTTAATAAAGTTGAATTATTGAACCTGATGTTACGTGATGGTTTTTTTTTTATTTATAATTTCTAAGATCACTACATCCACTGTGATCACTACATGTGGTTCTATGAAGCTCCACTCAACAGTTAATCTGAACTGATTATCTTATTAGCTCAGCTGTTATTCAAAACTAAACTCAAAATAACATTTAAAAACAACTGTGCCTTCTCTAAAGTTACCTCTCCAGCAGTTAGAAGTATTTTGAAACAACTCAACAGCTATCATCAGGTATAAAACATATTAGCTGTGCAAATTATTGTCTCATTTTTTCTCCAGTTCAGTTTGACTGAAATTAAATTATATATTTATAATTACAACCAGTTAGTGAGTGTGTGTGTGTGTGTGTGTGTGTGTGTGTGTGGGGGGGGGGGCTAGCATTCCACAAATAAATACATATTGCTGGCCTTTTTTAAAGTTGGGGCTTTGAACTGAAATCCTTGTATGTTGAGAAATAATAAAGATGTACTGTATTTGTTTGTGTCGCATGTAATTGACATCATGCACACTCCAATGCAATATTATATACATTTGGAAGAGAGTACTTAATTTAATGACTTCTTGGTAAAGTGGCGATATTTTGCTAAGGGAAAAGAAGGGTTATTATTATAGTTAATGGTAAAGATCAGGGAAAAATCTGGCACAATGGGAAGTGTTTAGAATATGTGTTGTGAAAGGGTCTCAGCAATCATTACACCAAATGTTAGGTCCAGTATTTGTGAATTTTTCACATTATAACCATTTATGTGTTGGTTAAGAATGATGAGCTGTGGTGGCCATTTTGAACTGGCTCCACTCCAAACGACATGGACAAAAATAAAATTGTTCTTTTACCTTTGGATACTTAATTTTAAACATAATTCAGTTAAAGTTATAATTTTTCATATAAACTCTACATACAAATATCTTGAATGATCTACTGCAGACAAGATTCTCACATTAATTTAACCCAGTGCTTCTCAATTATTTTCTGTTACGACCCCC
>NC_056515.1:13362073-13366177 GCF_014905685.2 Nematolebias whitei
CCCCCCCCCCCCAGGAAAACATAAAAATTTGACACCCCCCAACTCTCCACCGCGACTGTAAATAGTATAATTTGTCTTTAAAATTGCTATAAGTGCACATCTGCATAACATTGTATCCTTATTAACATTAAATAAAACGAAAAAGAACGAAAGATCAACTTACAACAAAGATTATTGACATTGTTTTATAGTCTGTAACAGAAACAACTTAAAGTGCATCAGTTTGCCTGAAAAAAAAAAAATTCCTTAAACTGTAAACATTTTTGACTATTTGATACTGAAAAATCTAATTAAATATAATCAATAAATAATAATAAATTCAAATTGATCAGCAACAGTTTAACTCAGGAGTGTTATATAAAACACTTTGACCTACAAAACAAAAATGAATAAAACAATTTGTGCTGATTTTTTACTTTGTAAATCAAAAGGAGGAAGTCAGGATCAGTGGCCACATTGAGCACGTTTTGCAGTGCACAGCTTTTTGAAGCGGAGTTTAAAACATGATCCTGCAGCTCTCAGCTCCTGCTCGGTGTTTAGCTGGACCTGGACTTGGTCTTCAGTGGAGCAACAGCGGAGAAGTCTCAAAGAGCGCAAGTGTGAGCGACCGGGCTGGCTGGGTAGGTGGGGGGGCGGAAGTATCCAGGGGAACACGCTCACAAGAGAAGAACCTGATAAGTTGTTAATGACATAAAACATTCTGTTTTTACCACAAATGAAAAAAAAAAAAACATACAAATTGTGCTTTGACAAACTCATTGATAAAACTAAAACATTTTGTCAACGCGAAAGAGGAAAGTGGGGCAGGTGTCGCTCTCACTTTGACACATGCATTCTGTGGGTGACCAGCGTCCAGAGCGTCATAAAAACAGCAGCTTAGAAGCTGCCAGATGACCTGACTGAAAATTGTTGGATTGTATACCTGGATTATTGAGCATGGACTTTGTTGGTTTTGAAACAGTTTGACATGACTCTCAACGAGGAAGAGGGTCTGCACCAGAGGAGGGGGCGTGCCAAAGACACCATCTTAGCACCAACATAACTGGTTTGTTCCACATTGGAGTAAGCTGTTTGGGGGAAGAATCAGTTTTGTGTTGTGTGTTTCCTTGATTGCTGAAGCCTTCTGGATGGAAGGTGAAACATTTCAGCACAAAAAAAAAAAAAAGAAACTGTCCAGACAACATGACTGAAAATTGTTGGATTGTATACCTGGATTATTGAGCATGGACTTTGTTAGCAGCTGAGAAGGTGTCGGTGTTATTTATTTATCGTCTCAGCAGCAGAGGGGAGTGACACGGTTCATGCATGGCTCCCCAAACAACAAGACAGTCCTATTTGTTCATAACTTTATTATTAGTAAACCTGAGAGTTGCCGGATCCGAGCAAACAGTTGCCAAACACACCCTGACAAAATGAGAATGGTGCCAAAATGGGGGCGGCTGTGGCTGAGTGGTTAGAGCAGTCGTCCTCCAATGCATGAGTTGGGGGTTCGAATCCACCAGCAGTTACAAGTCAAAGTGTTCTTGGGCAAGACACTGAACCCCTCGATGCCTCTGATGTGTGTCCCATCAGTGTATGGATGTGATAAATCACTGATTAGTCTCTTTAGAATGATTTGTTCAATTAGCTTTGTAGAGATCTAATAGAGAGCTGTGTGAGTGGGTAAATGAGGACACAGATTGTTGTTTAAAGCACTTTGAGTATCTTGATCAGATAGAAAGGCACTATATACAGTATGTACAGTCCATTTACCAAAAAAAAAAAAAAAAAAAACAGTTACTCCCTGCTGCAAAATGTTCCCCGGGGTCACATGTGCCCCCCACCCTGGTATTGCTGCAGGCCCCCCCAGGGGGGCACACCTCACTATTTGAGAAGGACTGATTTAGCCTGTGTAGTCTTTTTAAAGTTTACATTTTCCACACTTTGCAACAGAATCACTTTTTAACCATCAAAACCAAGGAAAAAATAAATAAAAATAACAGTTGAGGTTTGTATTTGATATTTTTGCTCTTCTCAGTATTTCTTCAGGATGATTTTTAGAATTGTTCACCTGTCATGGTCCACAACCGGAGCATACATATGCTGACAAAAGCTGTGCTCAACTCATCGAAATGTAAGAGCAGTTGAAATTGAAATGTCAGGTTGAAACGAGAACGCCATGAATTAAAATGTAAAAAAAAAGCTATTATGCAGTAGAACCTTGTGTTGCCAGTTTGTGTGTGCATCACATTTACCATTTTCATTACTTTGAGAGTAAAATGAGAAATATAAACAAGGGTTTTAGGCAAAAACAATCTAATTTTTTTTGTTTTGTTTATTTTTCTGTTGAGTATCACTGTATAGTATAACCGAGGTTCACTCATATCTCTCAACAGTTTTCTGCAGGTTTGGTATCAACCTTTGCTGAAGATGAAAGACGATAATATTTGTACCCATATCTTTGTGTCTGATCACTTTTCTGTCGGGTTAGTAAAATATTTCAACCAGTGGACAAATTTTAAGGAAATCTGTGCTGTGAACAATGGATGTACTTAACTATTTGACTTCCAAAGTCAATCAATTTGAGGTTGCTCCCACAGCCGACTGACATTAGAAAACACCAAAATGGTTTCAACTTAGCCAATTTTAGATACTGAGTTAAAATGTGTTCTTCCTAGCTGAGGGTCATCATCAACACATCCTCTCACAGCCATTGCATGTTGTAAGGTTTCTACTGAGATTGCACATATTATTTACAGGGTTGCACCAAAACAGTTTTATTTTTGTTCTTTCTCATCACAGAATGATCTTAGTTTAAACTCTGGCCTGAAATCTGGTGGGTGATGTGTCGTTATCTAATGGCCTTTAAAAAAAATCCTGCTATTGCTCTAATTTTCAAGTGAAAGTGTTGTATAATTCATACCATGTCTTTAAGGATAATGAAACACAAATACACAAGTCATTATCTCCTCAGTCAACCTATTTTTTATCTTGATTTGTAGTTTACTCAAACAATTTCCCATCGAATTGTAATCTGTAGATTAAATAAATAAACAAAATAAAATGATGTAAAAAAAAACTGGTGGGGTGGAGTGAGCAAATCGATGCAAAGCAGCTCACACACAGTGATTCTTTTTTCTTTTCAGTGTAATCTTCCAATTTGATCGCAGAGTTTGCATCCACCAGGTTTCTGAGGGGACCAATTAAGGAGTGGCAGGGCAGGAGTCTGAACTGCTGGCTCCTCTAATAGCTTACAGGCTGAAGTGGTCCACTCTATAGTGAGTCAATAACACAAGATCCCCACTGGTCTCGGCCAATGAATGCCAAAAGTTAAATTCAATATGACAAAGAGCAATTCAGCATGTTGAATTGGCTGAAAAGGCATTGATATGGTCTTTCAAAGCTCACTGTACACACCAACTGAGCAGCAGAGATAAATGTTCACAGATTTTCCAAAAGTTCCTAGTTTGTTTAGTGTAAAGAGCTCCAAGGACAGAAATGAAAATGATTTGACCTATGAAAAAAATAAACAAAAGAAAAACTATCAGAATCCCTCCATCTTTTCAAACACACATCCTGTATGTACTCATTTTATGTCCTTGCTTTCAGCTCAATACAGTGGTGTTGTAGCCCTCAGGTAAAGAGGGAATATTCTTCTGACATTTAGCTCTCTGCTGACCTACAAGGTGTATGATAACCTACAGGAATGGTAGGTTTGTTTTCCAGGCTAATGGAAAACACTCCCAGGGCAGAACAAAAACTAGTGATGTTATGACCAGTCACAGAGGGATGCTACTTCACCTTTTCCCTCAGATGAGAAGTCAATCATGTCATGTGGCTTGTAGTGAGTCACGTGGGTACGTGTCACTTGTTGTATGACAAATATATGAAATATATTTTTATGCATACTTTTCACGAGTTCTTCATTTTTCTGACTGTGTAATGCCGTGCATTGAATTTAAAGGAATGCGAACGAGAGACGTCATTACCTTTGACCCATCAAATGAATGGAGTCATTTATTTTCAGAATCAAAGTTTAACATCAAACATTTACATTAATTTGGCAAAATATGAAAATAATAACAGACAGTTTCACAAATAATGAACTTCAAATCACTCGGCGGT
>NC_056515.1:13371177-13393161 GCF_014905685.2 Nematolebias whitei
TGGTACAGTGTCATATTGCCAATCTGCATGTGAACCATTGCTATAGCTGTCAGGGTTGTTTTCATTTCTGAGAGACCCTGCATTTCTATAGCACATTCAGAGAGAGGTATTATCCTGTTAACACTGGCAGCGGCCGTCCTCAGCTCCTCGAACAGTTTAGCTGACATAATTGTTATGTCTGCCCCACCGTCCAAGAGTGCTTCGTGTGTGAGGACACCTTCGAGTGTTACTGACAGGTACGCCTTTTTGGCGGCCCCCTTTCTGATAAAGTTACACAGAAACCTTTTGGTTTTTTTCTGACGCTTTTTCACGCGTTCAGATTTATCTGTGTAATCTTGATTTGTCTGAACCGTCAGCACAGCAGAAGCTGTTTCTGAGTGTTCAGCTTGCGATGACTCGTCATCGTTTGTGTGTGTGTTTACCCCCCCTTCTTCTGATGAGGGGTCGTTTGAGTGAACAACAGTTATGTCTTGGTGTGTTTCACCGACATCTGTTATGTTGTCATTCGCGCCATTAGATGTAATGGGAATTACATCACTGCAAAGTGCTCCTGGTTGGGTTCCCGTGTCAGTGTGTTTCAAAGTTTCTAACAACCTGCGTATTTTCTCTGTCTCTTCCGAGTTTAGAGGTGTAGGGCCTTGTTTCTGGAACTTTTGTGATTTTTTCGCCTCGGTTCGTTTCGTCCGAGGTGGGGGACGGTCAGGTACGTCTTTCGGGGGTTCCTTTACGTACTGCCCCTGATGATATGGTTTCCCATATCGTTGCGTCCTACGCTCACCCCATTTACGATAATCACGTTCATCCTCTGAAAGAGGAGCATTTTTGTCCCAACGTGCACCTTCATTACGTGGTTTGTTATTTTGAACAGACTGTTTTCTCTCTTTCTTAGGAGGAGGTGGCGAAGCACGTCGTCCTTCTAGTTCAAGAGAGTGGGGTTTAACCTTTACACTAGGAAACACTTCAATGGGCGTCTTATCATGAGAACATGCTTCAAACACATTCACAGCACACTGTTTAATCTCACTGATGGATTTTTCTCTGAAATTTGCCATCATTTGTACTGATTTTTTAAAATCAGAGTGGAGATTTTTGGTGAAAACAAACTTAAAACCATCATCTTCTTCCATTCCGGTCTCATTTCTGTTACCAAAATAAGCTTGGAAGATTCTTTTGTAATAAACTTTTGGATGTTCATTCTTGCCCTGCGTGACCTTGTCAGCGGCTGGGAAACCAGCAGGTCCCGTGCAAGAGTCATACTCTTTGATCAGAGCTTCACACAGAAGTTTGTAATCCTTTCTCGTTGCATCTGGTAGACGCTCGATGAAGGTGAACACCTCTCTGTCCGAAGTGAGTCGTATCAGACTGATTTTATCTTCTGCCGTAGCATTAGGATAAGCTCTCAATCTGAAATCCAGATCTCTGAGGTACGCTTTTGTTCCTGCCGACCCCATAGGGCCGGGAACGAAACGTTGTACATATTTTGAGACTTTCTGCAAATCATCCATTGAAGGAGACTGTATCAACGGTCTCACATGCGTGATTGGTGCAGATTGGTCAAGGCCTGCCCCTACCGCCCATGGTGGGGGTGGGGGTGGCTGGTAAGGAGGAAGAGGTACATATCGGTGCAGTTCTGTCCCTACCGCCCATGGTGGGGGTGGGGGTAACGGCGTGTTGTCAGGAGGAAGAGGTGCATATTGGTGCAGTTCTGTCCCTACCGCCCATGGTGGGGGTGGGGGTAACGGCGTGTTGTCAGGAGGAAGAGGTGCAACAGCATCTGACTGGAGAGTTCGTGGCTGTCTCGGACCCTGATACTGTTCGTCTTTGAGTCTTAGACCAGGCCGCCCCATATCAGAAATCTGGTTTGTAGCTGTAGCTAAATTCTCCTCACAAGCTTTCAGGTCCTCCTGTGATGTCTGATATTTTTTTATTAAAATCAGCCATCGTCGGAGTGATTCCGTCTTGTCTGCCTTGCAAGCGTCCAGCTCCTTCAATGCGATCTGTAACTGTGCTTGTAGCACATCGTTATCTGAACGCACGGATTGGTACGCACGGTCTTTATCCCTAATCTTCCCTTCATATGATTGAGCCTGTTTTAACAGCTCAGTCTTTGAGAGGTCCCTTGCTTCCGATAGTGATGCTTCAAGTACTTGTAGTTTGCTGTTCAGCAAATCAATTTCTGCACTTGTATCTTGCTGTTCTTGAGACATCTGTTCATGATATTGTCTTATGCGGGCCTCGTGTTCACGTTTAAATTGAAGGACGTATTCTTCAATTTCCTTAGCAAACACTATTTCACTGTCTAACCTTTGTTTTAGGTAATCAGTTTTCTCAACGGCCTTATAGAATGACTCTCTCAGCAAGATTGCAATTTTTGCCAGCTTTTCATAACTTGACTTTGTGATTTCTGCAGAGGTCACACTTTCTGCAACCTCCTTCAGATTGTCCACTAACTCTTTTGGGTTCATGCGCTCTGTCTGAATTATATATGGATATAAGGACGCCCCGAGAAGCGCGAACGCATTCTCCAAGCAGTCCGCCATTCCTTTTGGATCAAAATCTTTTTCTAACACACCTGTCATGTTTTCACTGTGTAGCAATTTATCTGTTTGAACAGTTGCAAGCTTTAGATATTTTACAGGTAAATATTTGTATTCAAGTCAATGAGTTTTCACACTTATTTTAGCTTTGGGTTTACACAGAAGTACTGTTATAAGTCACTTATTCAACTGTGGGTACCTTTCTCAGGTTTTACCCCAATTCATGAATATTTAAGTAAACGCTCTTTTGGCAGTGTTACTTTTTGTGCTTATTTTCCACAGATACTAGAGTACCAAGCTGTTTTTAGTGTATTTTACTCTAAAACACTGAATTTTTTATAAACCTGCAAATTTTCTTTAGTCTCACAGCAATATTAGTTTAAAACGTTTTTTTAAACCGTTCTGTTCCAGAAATTTGCTATTTTAAACAGTTACTCATCAACTCAGGTGGGTGAAAAGAAAAAGAAATTGATGATGAGGAATAATCAGTCTTTCTTCAGAAAAACTGTATTTGCTCCTGTAAAGCTTCTATTTAAAATTAAATAGAGAGATATTTTATTTAGGTGGCAAATTAAACAGAAAAATCTATTTTTCCTCATAAATTTACTCTTATTTAGTGATTTTGCAATTAAACGTGTATTATCCTTCAAGCAAAATGAGTAAACTATTCAACTCTGTGAATATTTGTAACTGTATCTGTTTTTTTTTTTAAAGTTTCTAATTTTATTATGAACCTGTTTTACAAGGATTTATCAGTGAATAAAATTTTTTTTTTTGGTAAATGCTTCTTGGCATAAATACCTATTACTTTTAAAAATGTAAGATAACAGTGTTTTATTCAGCTTTGAGGAAGTTTGTTAACTCAAAAGTTGCCTTACAGAAAAATAAAACGTTTAATTTCACTTTTTACCTAAAAACGAAGTGAAACCTGTGATCTCACGTCTCGCCAGGAGATGTCAGTATTACCTCAACAATTATAACTCCGTCACTTTTTGTGTTGTCCACTAGGGGTGCTATAACTTCCTGTGGCGTTCGGTTGACATCCTGTTGTTAGCTGCTTAGCTTGAAGTTAGCTTCGGCTAAACTCGGTTAAAATCAACATTTCTGAACGGATTTTTTACACAAAAGTGGCAAAAGTTTTGCAATCAGACTTTATAGCTTCAAACATGAGTTTTTGGGACATATAGCAGCTTCATTTAGCGATTTTAAGCGTAGTTTAAGCTCCGGTCGTTAGCTGTTTAGCTTAAAATTAGCATCGCTAGCGTTGTTTAAAAACATCGTTTTTTGACGAATTTTAAACTCTGACGTAGCAAAATTTCAGCAAATAGCTTCGAAGCACTTGACCAGCGTGTCAAAACCACTTTAAAGTTACTTTTCAGCTTTAAAAAGCAGATTTTATTTCCCTATGAAAACGAATTTCATTTCCGGGTCACGTGACTGAAATCACCAATGGCAAAGCAGCGCAAGATGAGAGGAAGTGACGTAGCCACGCCAGTCAGCCTTCTCAACCAATCAGAGCGCTCCACAACAGCGAATTCAACCAATCAGGAAGCGTTTTCTCCAGCTAGCAAGTTAGATTAGCGTAAAATAGTTCGTCACTTTTTCGTCTTTTAAACCATCAAAATGCACTTTCTCTGCTAAAAATGTAACGAATCAACCCCCTGAGCTGCACAGAGAACGGCGCTCCGTGACAAAACGTCTTTCTAGCTATTTAACAACTCGTTCGAACCCGTTTCAGAACCGAGTCGGAACCACAGAACCGAACCGGACCAGAACAGCGTCAGGAACACAGTTTAAACAGAATAAAGCGTTTCCACAGCTCAAAGCCAGCTTATGTTACACATACAGACGTACAATTCAGCTTTATAAAGACTCAATGACACAATTTCAGCTTTTAAACATTGCCAGCGTAACACAGCGTAAAGTTGCAGAGCCGAGCTCCAAGCGCGCAGCTCCAATTGCGCTGCGTAAAGACGCACGGTTTCAGCACAGCTGATAAACTGTTACTTTTTCAACATGCCAACATTTAAATCAATCTTTACACGAATTAACAGTCATTCATGAACCGTTACGAGCCACCAGTTTGTTTATAAACAGAATAAAGCGTTTTACAGCCACTGTTTATATTAATTTGGTGGAATAGTGTAAAGCAATAACAGACAGTTTCACAAATAATGAACTTCAAATCACTCGGCGGTGATTTGAGGACTTTGCTTCAGATATTTCTAAAAATATCTGTACTGATTTATGAGAGAGAGGTGAGTTTAAGAGGAAAGTGAGATTTATCTTACAGAGGAATATGTGAGGGAATTTAATCTGTTTGACCAGAAATTGCACGCTCCGTCAGATCTCAGCTTTGCCCACGGTACACTTGGTCGAAGAAGAAGTTTTACCTTGTTGACGATCGATCACCTCAGTAAGAATCCTTTTCAACTGATATCAGCGTCTCCGTTGAGAACTGCCAAAATCCTCAGAGAGTCGTGCGTGGTTAGTTCAAAACAGAATTATAATTCCAAACGTCTCTGGATCATCCTGAATTCTCGAATTCTCTTCAGAACTCCTTGAGCACTACATGAGAACTTTTCCATTCTCCATTCCAACTCTCTCCGGAATCTCCTGCAGAACTTTTTCATTCTCCATTCCAACTCTCTCTAGACTGTATTCTTTCCAGACTGTGTAGAACCGGGAAGTTGTCACATTTTAAATGAGTTTACTTCCGAGTTTACTTCAGAGCTTTCTGATTCGTGGATGGACCAGAAAGAGGTGTGGTTTTGACGTAAGGTGTTTATCAAAAGTCGAGGTCAGAGAATGAAATTTGTTTAACAACTGACAGAGAGATTATTGCAAAAAGCAGACTTCGTGGAGCCAACTCTTGGTAATCTTCTGAAAAAGTTTAAACATGACATTTCTTCTTCAGTAAACATTTAGTTGACCGAAGCTTCAACTTTCACACACTTACGACTTGACTCATTTCAGACAGAAAATCAAGAAATGCATATTCAGGTGATTTCTTGTTTGAATGAGGAATAAAAATCATTACTTACTGTTTATGTAAAATAAAAATGAGTAGTTCTTTTCAACCTGTAAAGCATTGAGTGAACTAACACAATTTGATTATCAAAACATTTGTAAGACAGTAATGATTATAGAGGATTGTCTTTTCTGCTTGATTAATTCAAGAAAGAAAGTTCATCAGATGGCTCAGACTTATTCAGATCAATGAAAATAACAGTCTCTGTCCATCTGGTAGATTTGAGGTCATCTAGTTCACTACAGGCTGATGTAAATATCGCCCAGTGCTGAAGGTAAAGCAGTGAAAAAGTTTTTGCTCATGTCTGTGTGCATGTATGCCTGTAAACAAAATATCTTATAAACGGCGGGATTTTAAATTAAACTTGCAGAACAACTGGTTGAAATTTAGAGTCACTCCAGCAATGCTATGCAGGAAGGACAGAGTCTGTTGCAGAAGGTGGTGGAGACACCTCCCCAAGCAAATAGATCCTCTCCAGTCCAGTTCGAGCTGTGCCACAGAGCAATCGAGCATCTCAATGTGCTGGTGCCTGTTCCCCCACCATAGCATCAGCCAAGACTTGCGGGTAATTATTTTTTTTCCAAAACCCTAGACTGTCACGAACCTCAATGTTGGAACCCAATTGCAGAGAGATGAGTGAGGCAGGAGTTCAAAAAACCAAAACAATTTATTTTTTAAACAACAAAACAAAAGGCTGTCGGTGCAGCAAAACTTACTTTTGGCAGATTGGATCAGAAATAATGCAGAGCAGATCATCAGGGGGGCAGAAACCAGGCAAGGCAGAAGAGGATTGTGAAGTCTGAGAACATAGAACAATCACCGGACAAGGAGTGAAGGAAAGAAAGGCTTTTTATGTGACAGAGGGAGAGTTAGTAATGAGAGCACCTGGGCAAGTGGCTGATGAAGGACAGGTGTGAATGATAAAGACTGAGTGGAGAAGCAGACTGAGGAATGAGAGGAACATAACAGAAACAGATAAACAGAAAATCACACACAAAGCAGAACAACATAAAATAAAAAGCAGACAGAGACAGAAACTTGAAATGGAAAGAAATGATTTAGTTAGTGGGATGATTGCTTGAAGATATGAATGTTGGTTCCTGGTTGCAGCTTGAAGGAGGTGGCAGAGGCTTGGCAGATGGGGGGGCAGTGGGGGCCGCTGACCGTGACATAGACCTTGGTGAGACACAAACTACCCATTTATCTGGATTTTTTAAATGGAGCTGACGCGGTCCTAAGTGTGCTAAATCCCCCCAAGCTGGATACATCAGCCATCAAACCCACTCACTCTAGCAACCAGTGCCAGTTCTCAGTGACAGAGCTGGAGAAAATCTACCGTGCCCAGTGTCTCAATGCTTGCACATTCAACATGGCCTTGATGCTGCAGGAATACCAGGCCAAAAAGCTACAGAAGTTGCAGGAGATACTACAGACCAAAGAATTCTCCATTGGGTTGCTGGACAAGGAACACAAAATGGCAGAATTTATCCTTTGTTTTTCCAGCACTGCAGCTATCACTCTTGGAATAGGCATAGTGAAAGTGTTTGCCCCACAATGGCACCTGTGGTTCATCTTCACCGAGCTACAGGAGAGTCAGCGCTCAGATTTTCTCCATCAGGCTATCAAACCTATAAGTCTATTTGGGCAAACTTTGGAGAAAATTCAGACCTGTTGTGATCAGAGCAGTAAGCAGGAGAAAGCATTGTCTAGGAATGCCGAGGCAGCATTACTTCCAGACCACCAATGTGCCCCACTAGCCACAAATGTGCCTTCATGCATTCCCCCTGGTTGCAGTGATTTAACTCACACTGATCTTAGTAGTTCCCTGTTGGCCCAAGAAAGCCTAGTTTGCAGAAATTATGTCACTGCTAGATGTAGAGTGATGGTGGCTTCCAATGCACAAATATCATTTGACTCAGGCGCACGGTCATATTTGACACCCCCATCCAGGGTTGTGGAACCTGTGAGTTTGGCCCCTGAGAGGGAAACCTAGTTGCTTCAGGTCTTCCCAGTAACATGGTGGTGTTATGGCCCCGATAAGTCTAGGTAAAGGCAGGACACACAACATTTGAAGCCCAGACAATTTTTCAGTTTGACAAAGCTTTAATTGTCAGTAAATCCTCTGAACAAAAATGCGGACTGGGAGGCCTGGTTAAAACAAACAAAAAAGAGGGAGAAACCCCAAACCAACCAGCAGTTGGCTGTCGGATTTGGACTGCTCCCCTCACCCTATAACCCAGAGACTAGCCCTACAACCAAAAATTGGAAAACCTAAACTACACAGGTGACTCCCAGTCCCCAAAACAAGTAGCTCAAACAACAACAAAACAACAACAGTGACAAGGTGTGAGAATCTGTCGCCGGAGCGGGAGTGAGGCTGGAGAACAAGAACCGTCAACCATCAGGCCAACATCTCCTCTGGCCTCCCTCACTCATCCAGCAGGTGGAGCTTGGTCGTTTTAAGCCACGCTCAGCCAATCAGCTGTACAGAGAAAAAAAAAAACATTAATTACAAACACCCACACGGACATAATTTACGCAGAGGCACGTCACAGGTGGACACAATTCAGTGTCTCAAAACTGGATTTACATGGAACATATACTTGCTTAAATGGCGTGTCAGAAGAGGAACACTGTTCCATTCTTCAGCACTATAGCTGATGTTCTCACATTTTTACAGGATTTAATGGAAAAGGGTAATTCTTTTTCTTCAATCAAAGTTTACTTATCTGCTATTTCAGCCTGTCATGGTGGATGAAACATAAACTATTCCAGTGCCCATCCTCTTGTGTTGCAGTTCATGAAAAATGTTCTGCATAAAAGGTTACCCCGCAAAACACTGGTGCCACAGTGGGACTAGTAACTGATTTTAGATGTGCTGTGTGATGCAACTTTAGAACCTTGACAACTGGTCAATATGAATATGTTTTCCTATAAAACAGCTTTTCTTCTGGCACTGTGCTGAGCAAAACATGTGAGTTACATCCATGTGCTTTCGGTTCACCATTTGTGCACTCAGTTTGCACAAGATTTGTCTTTGTCCTGGTCCAGAATGGGGCAGGAGCTTTTGAGGGAGCAGTTTTTTTTATGTAGGGGGCTGAGCTGGGGTAGAGGTAGGGTATCCGACTTGGGATCAGAAAGTCACGGTTCGACTCCCAGCCATTCCCACGTGTCGTGGTGTCTTTGAGCAAGACACCCAACCCCCAATTGCTCCCCGGGTGCTTACATAGCTGCCCACTGCTCCACCTGGGTGTATCTCATGTGTGATGGGTTAAATGCAGATAACTAATTTTGCCATTGTATGGGAACATACAATGATGACAATCTCAGACTTCCCTTCCTTTCCAAAGTGCCTTAACACCCAAACCAGGTGTATGTCCCCAAAAGTCATCTTTATTTGACAGGAGCCTTTCTTTAGAGCTGTCAACTATCCCACCACTGACCATGGTAAATGCAGATCAGAGACATATGAATTATCTCTGCCTTATGTGGGCACTAGACATATTTAATGAATAGATACAAAGCTGGTGCAAAACGAAAATGATGTTTGTGTGCTTTGCTAGGCCTGTATCAGGAAATGCTCTGTTTAAATAATGCCTTTTTCACTGGGTTGTAGAGGCTATTTCTTGAACTTATGTCAATAAGGGCAACTATGCACCCAGCAGTGTGTACGCACACTCTACCATAGGTATGGCCACTTCATGGTAAATGATAAATGGACTGTACTTATATAGTGCTTTTCTATCTTATTTCAAAATACTCAAAGCACTTTACACTACAATCTGTGTCCTCATTTACCCATTCATACAGCACTCTACTAGATTTCTACAAAGCTAACTGAACAAATAATTCTAAAGAGATTAATCAGTGCTTTGGATCACATTCATACACTGATGGGACACACATCAGAGGCTATGAGGGGTTCAGTGTCTTGCCCAGGAACACTTCGACATGTGATTGCTGGTGGATTCGAACCCCCAACTCTTGCATTGGAGGACAACTGCTCTAACCACTCAGCCATAGCCACCCCCATAAACAATGCCCTTCATGGGCATTGTTTAAGGGAATTTCAGTGGCAGTCATATGTTTTGCCACCAACTGGATGTCCCCTAATACATTCATAAGATTTTACAGCTTCGACATAACAGTCCATGATGTCACTCAAGCTGTTCTGTCAGAAAATATGTGATTAATGTTCACCCGCTGGCTTGGCTTGTCACGGCTATGTTATCCAAATATTTCTGCATATCATGATTGTAGGTCTCCATACTTATGTGTTGTACCAAGTGTACTAGCCAAAGAGGAAAGGGAGTTTATGAGTATGACCAATGTTCCTTGAGGGAAGGAAATGGTACAACATGTCAGCCTATATGCAGCAGTCTCATCGGCCTTGACAGGCATGTTGAAAGAAAAGTCTTCAGTTTGGTCTCGTGAAGATGTAATCCCCATACTCTTGTGTTGCATTGCATTTCTCTCCCTCAGACAGCATTGATTATAATCATGACCTCCAATTTTGACTGTCACAACCAAGTGAGTTTAAAAACACAAAAATGGCAATAGGTCAGTTAATATTACTAATATTGTTCTAAATTCTGGTGTGTCATAAGATGAGACTGAGCCCTGACACATTTTCTGAATGCTAAAATGTTGTGTAAGATCATTTGCCACTAACTGAAAGCAACTATGTTTTCTGCCTTTTAGCAAATTATCATATTAACTTCTTTTTTCTTCTTCTTCTTTGGGCTGCTCCCTGCGTTAGGGGTCGCCACAGCGAACTAAGTCGCACGAAGACTTGACAGTTATTTTTTACACTAGATGCACTTCCTGATGCAACCACCGACCACCGAGCTACCACAGCCCTCTGTGTGGAGCAGAGAGCTACTGTCTAGGACACCCGGAGTAGCAAATGGTGGGGGCTAAGGACCTTGCTCAAGGGCCCAGAGTGGGGCAAATGAGGGTGGGGACAGGTGTGGGTTCTTCGCCTACCCCACCCACATTTTTGATGTTGTCGGTACCGGGGCTTGAACCAGCGATCTTCCGATCACAGGACCACCTTCTCTAACCTCTGCGCCACCACTCCCCCTATAATTTTATTTCTTGATGGATCAAAATAAATCTTCAGGTTACCATTTATGAATGTACATCTAGATACATTTTATGAAACTTTCATTAAAACACATTCAGGGGTTTGTGACATTGTTGACAGAGTTTACTTCAGCAGTTAATGGAAAGGTTTTAAGTAAAGATCCTTTGGCGCCCACAGTATTTGTTGCAAATCAGTTTCATCTGCTACTGTAAAATATTAGCTTAATATCTGTAAAACTGAGTTACAGATAATTTTGTCTTTGAATTTGGTTGATTCCAAAAACTGTGCAATTATTGTGCATGCAATTATTAATTTCTAAGAGTTTGTTAAATGCATCCAGTGATTCATGAGATGTTTTGCTAACACAACAAACACATGCACAATCACAGGCAGTTACATAACAGCTTGCCTCTCAATGGTATGGGATTTTCTTGATAAAAATGTTTAGCTACTAATTACTGTGCTAACATGTTACTAGCCATAAAACATAAATTCTTAGAGTAACTTGATTTGAAAGGGTCTGATAATTTGAAAGAGCCATAGAGGAAGTGAAGACAGTAAAATTAACTGCATTTTGGGATTTATGGAGCAGTGAGTGAATAACGTGCAATTTTTCTTCTGAAATATGAAATCAAAAACACTTGATACATCACAAGGATGTTTTTCCTCTTTCTTTATCTCTGTGATGAGTGAGATACAGAAACACACCTACTTGTGCATGACTGGTAGCTTGTGGAAGAGCAGAGGAGACTGTTTGCTTCTGTGTTTTTTTTTTCCTACCTTTGTTTTGACAACAAAACACATAGGTAAATCTGGTAAAATGTCCACATTGTATCCAAAAAAATATATCATCACAAAATAAATTAGTACAATACAAGTGTAGTAAAAAGTAGTTTATGATAGTAGGGGTTTACATTCATGCTCTGCATTTTCTCAAGATATCAGAGACCCAGAGCCAACAACTGTATAAAGGTTCAAGGTTCTTTATTGTCATTCACATCACATGTGGTACATGAGGTGGAACAAAATTGTGTACCCAAGGTTACAGTTACACCCAAAAATATCAAAAATATAAAATATTATTTTTTTCATTTTCATTTACCCTTTATTTATACAGGAAGTCTCATTGAGCCACGAGAACTCATTTTCAAGAGAGACCTGTTTAGGGAGCAGATGGGGGGTTAAGGGCCTTGCTCATGGGCCCAGAGTGGGGCAAATGAGGATGGGGGCAAGTGTGGGTGCTTCACCTACCCCACGCACAATTTTGATGTTGTCGGGGCCAGGGCGTGAACCCGCGATCTCCGGATCACACGCCCAGCTCTCTAACCTCTGTGCCACCACCCCCATATAAATAAAAATATAGTAAGAAACAGCATATAAGGTTATAAGATATACGCTAAACACCAATAATGGTAAATGGACTGTACTTCTATAGCGCCTTTCTATCTCATTTCAAGATACTCAAAGCGCTTTACACTACAATCTGTGCCTCATTTACCTATCCAAACAGCACTCTACTAGATCTCTACAAAGCTAATTGAACAAATCATTCTAAAGAGACTAATCAGAACTTTAGATCACATTCATACACTGATGGGACACACATCGAAGGCGATGAGGGGTTCAGTGTCTTGCCCATGGACACTTCGGCATGTGACTGCTGGTAAATTCGAACCCACAACTCTTGAATTGGAGGACGACTGCTCTAACCACTCAGCCACAGCCGCCCTAATAATGTAATATAATACGGTGCATTAAACAGTAGCCAGAACATGAATCTGTTGTGAGCAGATGCGTATGAATACAGCAGCTTAAAGGCAATAAATCAGCAGCGTGGATAATCAGCAGCACAGATAAAGTGACGTATCACCATTTAAAGTGGCATTACAGTAATTATTCATGTTAGGGATTTATGAGTCTAACAGCTTCAGGATAGAAGCTTTTCCTCAGTCTAGTGGTTCTACACTTAATGCTCTTTAACCTCCTTCCTGAGGGGAGCGGGGCAAAAATTGTGTGTGCTGGGTGAGTGGGGTCCTTCATGATGCATCTGTGTAGTGGACCAAGGCCTACGTCGAAACTAAGTCTAAGGTCAAAACTCTTGGCCTTTAGAACCTTGTGGGACAGAAGCTGTCATTTCATGTATTTGACTCCATAAATACAGGTTCACCCATCCTGAGACTTTCTTTCTTGAAGATTCAAGTGAAAAGAACACTCTCTTTTTATTATCATTACTATCTTACAAATGTTGATAATCAAAGTGTCTTAGTTCAAACCATTTTAGATGTTGCAGTGAACTAATCAATTTTATTAACTGAGTAATGATTTTATTCTCATGTTAAAAGCTGTGCAGAGTAATTATGCATTTTTCTGATTTCTGCTTTTGAATGAGCAAGTGTGTGCGTTTACAAGGTTACAGTCAAACGAAAAACAAGTTGTTATGTTAAAACTGTCATGTTTTAGAATCCTCTCAGACGTAAATAGAGATGTTTTGCACCTGTTTCTTAAGGCACGCCAAAACAGAACCCTCTCGGTCTGTGAGAACATTTCTGAGCTGTCTCATAACAATTCTCGCTGTCTCTAACCTCTTACGTCACAAAAACACACCCCTTCTGGTCGTTTCTGACCAATGAAAAATCCCAAAAAGTGAACCGGGAAAGAGTCTTTAAAATGTCAGTACTTCCTGGTCTACACAGACTCACAGGGACACGGAGAGACACAGACTCACAGGGACACGGAGAGACTCACAGGGACACGGAGAGACACACAGGTACTCAGAGTTGGAGAGTTGTCAGACTTCTAGAGTTCTGGAGTTCTGATGGAGTGCTGTTGGAGTTCCTGACATGACAACGAAGCTCTTCCGAGTTCCATGGGATTATAACATTTTCCACTGAGGTGAGCTGTGGCGGACAGAACCTCGCCGCTACTCCGGACGAGTAACAGCATCCTACGGAGACGCTGAAAGGGTGCGTTAAACGGAATCTCGCCTGAGACATCTCCAGGTAAAAGAGTCGTTTTCACCACCTAAGTGTACTGTGAGGAAAAGCTGAAGAAAGCCCGGAGAGTGCCGTTCTGTTCAACACTCTACCTCAAACACCATCTTTCTCCCCTTTAAACTTCATCTTTCATCTTAAACTTTTCTATCAAGTAGAAATTCTCCCAGATATTTAGAAATGTCTGTGTAAAGTGCTTACCCACATTCATGTGGGTAAAAGATCATAGTTGTACAGTTATAAATGTCTGTTGGTGCAGCAACGGAGAAATCATGGCCGTATGATTTTTCCTGATTGATTGCTTTGTTGTTATTTTCATAATTTGCCAAATTAATGTAAATGTTTGATGTTAAATTTGATTCTGTAAATAAATGACCGCATTCATTTTGATGGGTCAAATTTAAATGACGTCTCCCGTTTGCATTTCCTTAAATTCAGTGCACGTTTTATTCAGTCCAGAAAAATGAGGAACTCGCGTTAAATGATGAATACATCCCAGCATCTGTTCATCTACATCTGTCATTTACACAAATGTCAAAACATGCGAATAAAGCTTTTTATATTGCAACAGAAGAAAAAGAGAGTAAAAGGAAAGTGTTTATTTATTAGAAGTCATCAATATTTTCAACGTTTATATTGTATACTGGGGCAGCATGGTGGCGCAACTGGTAGAGCTGCTGCCTCTCGGCGAGCAGGCCCATGGTTCAAATCCAAGTCCGGGGGCCTTTCTGGCTGGAGTTTAAATGTTCTCTCCATGCATGCGTGGGTTTTCTCTGGGTACTCTGGTTTCCTCCCACAGATCAAAAACATGCATGTTAGGCTGATTGGTAATTCTAAATTGTCCCTAGGTGTGAGTGAGAGAGTGATTGGTTGTTTGTCTCATTTGTCTCTATGTGGCCCTGTGATGGACTGGAGACCTGTCCAGTTTTTACCCTGCCCCTTGCACAGGGATTGCTGGACATGGGCACTGGCGACCACTGTGACCCAAAAATGGAAGAAGTGGGTAAAAGATAATGGATGGATGGATATTGTATACTGCATACTGGCTGCATGGTTAGAGCAGCCGTCTTCCAATGCAAGAGTTGGGGTCTTCGATTTCACCAGCAGTCATGCCAAAGTGTACCTGGGCAAGACACTGACCCTCATTGCATCCGATGTGTGTCCCATCGGTGTATGAATGTGATAAAGCTACGATTATTCTTTGTATAGATCTACTAGAGTGCTGTATGAATGGGTAAATGAGGCACAGATTATTCTAAAGAGCTTTGAGTATCTTGATAAGATAAAAATGTGTCATATAAATACAGTCATTTACCATAACAGCTAAATTAATCTGAGTACTAAAGCCAGTATCTCATTGGGTTGTGACTGTTCCAGGATTCAAGGATTCAAGGTTCTTCATTTGTCATACACACCACATGTGGCACAATGAAACTGTGTGTTCAGGGTCCCAGTTACACCCAACAAAAGTATAAAAATGTAAAAGAAAAACAGTAATAAGATTTAAGATATGAACCAAGAAAAACGTCAACCAAAAATACACTAATCACTAATAGCGTAGAAACAATTATGTCGAACAGCAGCACGAACATGAGTCTGTGAGCAGATGAGCACGAATGAACACAGTAATATGAAACAGATCAGCAGCATGATGTGATTTTTCACAGTGATTATTCTGGCTAGAGATGCATGAGTCATGGTGATTCATGAGTCCATTCATGAGTTGGGAATGGCATTCAAGAAGAAGTGAGATGGGTACAATCTGGGTGAAGGTGGGCAACAAAATAATGTAGAAGGCCAAGCATACTGTTTTGCAGGCTGTGCACATGAAAGGGGGGGCATGATTTTCAAAACCTGACTGTGCAAAAGGCAGTCACATGACTTACTAGTTGTCTAGTCACAAACACTCAGAATTCAGTGAGACTTCAGCTGCAAGTTTAACAGTTTTCCCTCTCATTTTTCTTGCAATGTGTGTTGCTAACTAGTCTAAAAAAGTTAAATCTGGTCCTCTGGTCCTTAACTTTTTTAGATTTTTCTACCTGGATTATTGAGCATGCATCAGGATATGTTGCTAACTAGTGTTCAACACTTGCAGTCAAGAGATAATAGTCAAGAGTATATGCATCCACTTTCAACCATTCTTTCTTTTTATTTTTAACCTTCTCCATAATTTTATGTGTATGCCTTCAAAAAGAAATGTGTATGTTTCCAATATTTCTTCCTTGTTTATTGAAGGTCTGTGCAGCATCTAAGAGAGTATACCATCACTCAAATCTTATCTCTGGTGCTAAACAACACATTTTGTTCTAAACTGTTTTGCCTTTTTCTTTTAATTTCTTGTTTTATAGCTTATTCTCCACATTGCTGTTTTACTTTTGCTTTTCTGTTTGAAACCCGGTGTGGTGCGCTGTGTGGATTTGTTGCTGTCTGGGAAAAATAAAATAGCTCTTCAGATTAAGCTTGAAACTGTCATCATGGTTTGTTTACAACTGATAACTTTAGAGTGCTTTCAGGGTGAATGAAACTTTTTGGAGCCTATATTGTAGTCTGGAACTACTGCTCTTGAGTGATACTAGTGATTAAGATGCTTTAAAAACACATTTGTTTAAGAATAGCTACAGTAAGAATCCACACTTTTTTGAAAGCAAGTTGATAGCAAAAGGCTTGTTCTTTTTAACTCAACTTTTTAGCATCTCTAATTCAACAAATGTGTCACTTTGGCCCAATTTTAGGGTAAAAATCTTAAGCCAGTACTAGATCATACTGATAAGCAAACCTTGCTGAGGATAGCTTGGTCCAATTTTGACCAATGTCTTTTTCATTCAACCTTTATTTAAACAGATGAATCACACTGAGCCTCAAAGACTCATTTAAAAGTGAGACCTGTTTGGACAGACAAAAACAGTGGTTAACTGGACACATGTAGGAGTTGGAGGTGAAAAAAATCCTATCAGAATTTTTTTTTTTCCTGCCTGGAAAAAAAAAAAACCCTCTAATATTAAAAAAACACCTCGCACAAACAAGAACCTATTTATGTAGACAATCTGCAGACGGGGGAGATGAGAGCGGTCAACAATGTTCATAGATGCTCTCAAGGTCACTGTAAGAGTTCTGATAGGATGTAATAATCAGTCAATGTCCTCCGGTGAGATCCATAAACATTCTCCAGGGATGTCGCGGAATGGCCAAGAATAACGTCTATGAGAATCCAAGAGTCCTGAAATGACGACACAATGTTTATTCAGCTGGTTTAATCTGGTTATCAGTTGGAAATTCCTCAGGGAGGGGGTGGTGAGCGTCAGATCACATAATCTCCAGACGGATTCAGATAAGATGACCTTCAAGGCCAGCCAAGGGAGCCAAATTCAAATAAACACACAGTTGTTTTGGGGACAGGCAGAACTTAATGACATCTACCTTGAGTCTGTGTTGGTCGACTCGGTTCTGAAATGTCCAAATTACATGGCCACACCGATGGAACGTGACTGAGTAAAATCCCCAAGATCTGATCCATTCTGCTCAAAGCATTTGAGTCCGGGTACTCGAGACACGAACCAAGCCATCATAAAGGCAAGCAGCGTGATCGGGTCCAAATTTGCTGCTGACAACTTCCTTGATTGTAGATAAAACCAGCAACCAGCCGAATCCAAAAAGCAGGAACCAGTTATCGCAAATCCAATTAAATATGCGTCCTTAAAATCCACAGATGGCAGCAGAGACAGACACATCATCAAGTCTTCCAGTCGATGAGATATCCAGCTGCGTGCGTGCCAACAAGGCAAATTGGCTCGCCTAAAGCTTGTCTTCTCTTGAAGAAATGTTGTGAATTGAGTTGAGGGACCAACTGATCAAAACAAGTCCATAATTATGGTTCGGAATATATGCAAGAGAGGCTCAGAAGCAGTTTCACAGACAGAGCAGCAAACAAAGCGGAGAGGGAGGGGAGAAGCATCCGATCTCAGCAAGAGCAAGTGGTGAAGTCTGGCTGACAAATTGAGTTTAACCCAGCAGTGTTTAATGTGCAGGGAAGGCTACAAAATAAATGCCTCAATAATAAAATAAGACTTTTATTTTAATTATTTCATAATATATTTAAATCATCCATTCTTTGCTTGGTAATAATATAATGAGGTAACATGTAACCCCTTTCCACATTTTCTGTCCAGTCAATGCAAGTTGCAGTGTTCTGTGATGGAAAAGAAAACTAATCAAGTATCCAGTTTTGTGTGATGTGTCTAAGTAGAATTTCTTCTGACCAAGGTATGTGGTATTCATATCAGAATCTGTAGACCATTAGAACAGAAAGTACTATAAGTGAGCAAAGATAGTTTGATGATTATTCCTTTGGACTCATCAGGTATTCCCAGAAGGTCTGGTATCTTATTTTGTAGGAGACATATATGACAATGATTATCTGGCACAATGAAAACAGCAACAGGTGGGTCTGATATCATTGCAGAATTATCTGTGATATTTTCAAGATGACCGCTCAATTAAAAAAATGGACTGCTAATAAAGGTCGCCCATCACTTGAGCATTTTGAGCTCTTTCAGTCCTTAATTGGCTGCTTGGTTAGCAGCAAGAAATAATGAATCTGCTCAATGGAAAGGCCGAGAACTGCTGTTTAGCTAAAGCGTCACAAGCAACATTACAACACCAGCAGTCATCTGGATCACCATAAGAATATTTAAAGGAACAATAGTTTATTTTAAACCATTCAGAAGGACAAAAAGTTTTAAACTAGCATTGATGGTGAGTGAAAGTTTCCCCCCTCTTTTTTAAACAGATTTTTTTTTCCTGTAGTGAGTTTAAACATAGAGACTCCTAACTTTAACGTGTAATGAATGCTAACATTTGAAGCTAAAGACAAAAGGCCGTTCTAACAAGGAGAGCAGAGAGAGCTGTCAACAGCTTCACGAGGTAACGTGATGTAAACGCCACCATGACTCAGTAAAATAGTTTGCTGTCATTTCTTTATAATTTTTTACTACATTTATAATCATAATCCAGCACAGTGCTGCCACGTTAAGACAGACTACATTTTATCAAGAGAATGCCAAAGTCATAAAACCATGGTTGAAGCTTGGGTAAAGTTCAAAGGGTTTTTTAGTCAAGGGTTTGCATCAGAAAACTTTTTTTTTCCAACTTCTTTAAATAGCATAAATATGTTTATTTTCCCTTGGCCAGCCATTAGGGAAAAAAAATCATAACTTAAATCAAAATATTAGATTTTTTTTTCTTAGAGACTAAAGCACGGTTTGTTTTATCCTCTTCTTCTAAAATTAGAGCAGATGCATTACGAAGAAAGCTTTCACATCCCTCTGTAACAACGAGGAGAATATATATTTTAAAGTTATGATCAATAACGAAAACATTAGTGGATTTACATTACATTTATTTTGAAGAACTTCTTTTTCTTTAGAAGCCTTAGAGTCTGACCATATTGATTATAGTCTTGATTTATATATCGGTTTGGTTTACTGACTCTGTTGCCTTCCTGTCTTATTTCTCTTATTTTGTAAGTTGATTGTTTTAGTTTATTTTTAAATTATAATGTTATACATTGCATTTAATTTTTTTAAGAAAATTTAAGAATTATATTTAGACATAAAGAATCATCACTATGGTGATCAATATTTAGTAAATATTGCACATTGCCAAAGACTAAAAGACAATTACCAGTATGTTTTTGCCTGTCTGTTGGCAAAATATCTTATGACATTTGTGAAACTTGAAAAATAATCAGTAAATGTGTGTATACCTTTGATGAACTTTAAATAGGTGATTCTAGGCGGCTGCCACCAAACCTTCTAAAACCACAACAATGGTAATAACTATCAGGTTTACAGAAATCAACAAATGTTTTCAGTGCTAGTATCAAAAACATTTAACTTTGTTTGTTACCTAAACATTTCATAAACAACTTAACAGATTTTATTGAAATATCCAGGGTCTAAATAGAGAATGTACTTTTCCAAACTATTAACTTTGCAATGATAATTTTGTAAATGTTCAAGCTAGAATGTGTTGCAGGGTGTCTTTCACAACACATAGTCTGTTACTGTCTGCACAAGATCTTTTTCTAAATCATTACCATTTGCTATCGGAGTCAATACTGTTTATCTGTTTGCAAAACATCTTAAAAACACTGGATATTTTTTTTTTTTTTACGCTTTCAGAAAATCATCATTGGATTTAAATCTACAAACAAATATCATTTGGAGTTTGTTCAGTTCAAGATGGCCGCTACAGATAATCAACATTAACAGAAAAAATACTGCAAGTCCACCCATCCATCCATCCATCCATCCATCCATCCATCCATCCATGCATCCATCCATCCATTCTGTTTTTGGGTCACTGGTACCCATATCCAGCAGTAACTGTGTGAGAGGTGGGGGACAGACCAAAAACATGTTCTGCAAGTCACTTTCGCAAATATTAAACTAAAATTAGGTGAGAGGGCTGCTGAGTCATTCACAATACATACTGACTGTGACATTGTGCAATATTGCAAGAGATTTTTCATAATACCAAAGTCCATGCTCAATAATCCAGGTATAAAATCCAACAATTTTCAGTCAGATCATCTGAAAGTTTTTTTTTGTTGGGCACCAGAGGAGTGGGCGTGCCCCAGAGACCATCTTAGCACCAATATAACTGTTTTGTTTTTTCCCCCTCTTTGGAGTAAGCTGTTGGGGGAGAAGCAGTTTTACTTGGTGTTTCCTCAGACTGATGAAGCCTTCTGGATGGAAGGTGAAATGTCTCAGCACAAAAAAAAAAAAAAAGAAACCGTCCAGATGATCTGACTGACAATTGATGGATTTTTCATAATGTTATTTTAGGTTTAATAAAGTTTCCTAGAATCATCATTTCTCAACATAAAATGAGCTTAGTGTAATGTGGAAGGAAAGACAGTGGGTGTATGTGCATTTCAAATATGAAATACGGCATGTATGCATTTCTTAAAGGGATGCAAAGCCTTTCATTACAGTGGCTTCTTTTTTCCATTTACACTGTGCAACACCAACACTTAGCTAATTGAGAACAAATTGTAATTCATTATAATGCAAAGTTATGTAATGTAATATATTATAATGCAATAAAAGACAAAGTAATATCAGTTTTTATTATGTTTGATACAAGTGTTGCCATATTTCTCCCTGCTATGAGAAACGTAGGCCCATTTTTAGTGTTTCAGTTTTTCCTTCTGTTGTATCATTTCAGAAGAGCTTCCCATCAACTGTCTCTGGGAAACATTGTCTGGTTTGATAACTGGCAAGTGAAACGCCCTCCTAAAGAAATTGTGATAACTATCTCCTGTCAAAACAATCATACATCCATCTTTTTATTTTTACCTGCTTTTCTGTGCAAGGTTGCGGGGAGAGGGGGCTGTTACCTATCTCCAGTGGTCTTATCACAGGGCCGCATGGAGACAAATGAGACAAACAACCATTCATGTTCTAATTCACACCGATGAGCATCTTGAAGTTATCAGTTAGCCTAACATGCATGTTTTGGGTCTGGATACAGGGAACATGATTACTTGGAGAAAACCCATGCATGCACAGGAAATATGCAAACTCCATGCAGAAAGCCCCCAGGCAGGGCGAAGACCTGCAGCCTTCTTGCTGTGAGAATACTGTTCAAGTTACGGCTTCGTCATGCCACTCTCAAATAATCATGAAGAAGGAACGTCAGAAAAGTGTATTTAGCAACACAGTTAGTTTTAAAGCAGGGCAGAACATTCAGACAGAAATTCTTGTTGGATGTTTTACATTGAATCAAACTAATTATTAGAAGATACATTATTTTAGTCAATGTTGATGGCTGTTTGTGTGTGTGCAGTTGTAGGTCTGTACTCGGCACACACAGCTTACTGCCAAATATCGTCTGCTGCATTGCCATTATGATTTATGTTTGAGTTCTCTGACTGTGTGTGTATTAATATTGATGTGATTTGTTGATTCTTTCTAGTGTACTTCAGGGAGTCAAGTGATGACCAAAAGATCCTCTGTGGTCTAATTGTGGTTGTGTGTATCATTGATTTGTCTGCATGTTCACCACACAGCACACTGCCATCCAAATTTATGCCTCTTACCTGCAGTCATCTTTTGAAAATCCATTCCTGTGTAAATCTCGGTTGTGTCTTCAGTGGCATCAGCAACATCAAGTGCACATTTTAGCACCCGAGCAAGGATCTTTTTATTTTATTGTTGTTTGCATTGTTAAAATAAAGTAGGTCTACGAAGAGTTTGCAGAAAAAACAACAACATTTTTTCCACTATCAATTCCCCCATTCTCCTTTCGACCTGGATCTTTTACTGTTCTATTTTATTA
>NC_056515.1:13393171-13397205 GCF_014905685.2 Nematolebias whitei
AATCCAATCTACAGCTGACTACAGTAGTCCCTCGTTTATCAGGGGGGGTCGCCCCCCCCCCCCCCCCCCGCAATAAGTGAAAAACTGCAAAGTAGGGACAGTAGTACAAGTAATATTAGTAGTAAGTAGTAGTTTATTTTTGTATTTATATACAAGTATACAGTATATTGGCGTTTTAAACCCGTCCCACACTTTTGCAATGTTCCTAACAATTTTCTAAACTCTTAAACCTTTAAAAAAATATTAATTCTAAATGGGTACTCACCAGAGAAGATGAAGAAGAGATGGAGATGAAGAATTAGCTGTCCAGTGATGACGATGAAGGTGATGAAGATGAGATGAAACCAGGGGCTTTGGCTTCGTCCTCCATAATAAAAGCGGGAGATGGCATCCTTTTCCAGAACAGGTCTGTTTCGTCCACGTAAAAACTTGTTCAGATCTGTAGACCCCCTCGGTGATCAGATCTTTGAACGTCATGTTAACAAAATCCTCCACTCCTGCTGTGAGAGGATGCAGCCTCTCTGTGCAGAGAAACACTTGTTTCCTTTTGTTTCACTTGACAAAGCTGTTTCACCTTTGTCCAGAAGGTGTTAGTATCCAAAGTGATGTGTTTTTTTCTTCCTGCAATCATTAATCCACACAACCAATGCAGCTTCCATCTTCATGGTCATGCCATAAAGGCAGCAAACATCCGCGTAGGTATGACCAACCTAAAGTCTGCCCAGAAGTCCCACTTTCTCTTTAATTGTCAGCATCTTCCGCTGGCATTTCGGTTCACCACCAGAAATTTTGAATGCACAGAACGTTAATAGGAGCCATAAGAAGTCCAGTTGAAGTCCAGTCGAAAAAGAGCCCAGGTAAACAGATGATGACTGAGCCAATCAGCTTTCGGTTACAAAGCATTTCTGGCTTTTGGGTTCACCGCCAGAAACTTTTGAAGGCACAGAACATTTAGAAAACATAACACAGTGGTAACACTTGAAGTTTAGTTGAAAAAGAGCAAAGGTAAACAGACGGTAACAACCAACTAATGGCCGGGTTAGTAAACACAATGCCTTGTTTTTTAGACATGATTTATTTCTTGCAAATCTTACATTTGTAAAGTTGAATTTTCTTAAAAATAAACTTTCCCATGTGACACAAATTAAATTTTACATTTGAAAAGCCGGTTCAACAGTTATGACTTCACGCTGCAAAAATACTGTTCAGCAGAAAAAAAATGGCCGAAGGCAATACAGTACAGCACAGCATTGACTTATTGGCAATGTAGTCCTTATGGGTGGTAATTAGAGTACAATGGAGACTGAATGAAAGAAAACTACAAAATAGCAATGCCTGTCCAAATTATTATTTTATTTTTGTCATTAACTTTTTCACAACTGCATGGGTACAGTATAGTGCTATTACGGTACAGTCCACAATCGTGTGTCTTGTACAATGTTTTTGTCCAATGTTTGGACTGTACGTCCACAAACTGCGACAGAGCGAGTCCACAGAAGTCGAACCACGTAGTAGAAAGGCACTACTGTAATTTATAGTCACCCAAATACAAAATGGCTACCTCAGCTAAGTGATATTGACTAGAAGTGGGTGGATCAATCCAAATATTGATAATATCAATATTGCCATAAGGATCAATATTGAATTATATCAGTGTGAAAGCATCAATACCTTATGTTCGGTTGTTTTTCAGTATGGACTGCTGTTTTTCCATCTTTTCTGTGTACTTCTGCTGTTTTGCCGTCTTTTCTGTGTACTTCCTGCTGCTTCCAAACATCTCTCGTCATTCCAAAAAAGTTCAATCTGGTCCTCTGGACATTCAAAAAAAAAAAGCAAAAAAATACAGAAACGTTTCGTCTCTCCGAAATACTTCCTCAGTCTGAGGTGCTGTATTCAGCTCAGTCTCTTAAATAGCACCTTCTCAGAGTGGATCAACCAGTTTGCTGCTGACAACAAAAACCAGCTGATCACATGATCAAGAAGGACCATCAGCCTAACAATGGATCATTAGCACACTGATGGCTGTTAACTGTTCACTGGGGGTTGAGCGATACTAGCAATAACAGCATTGTAAGAGGGGGACAGTTGAACTCGGAGGCCTCCACCCCGTTTAAAGATGGACAATTTCTTTTCACAAAGATGGCCTCCTTTACTCCTCTCTCAAACCATCGTTCCTTTCTGTCCAGGATGTGAACATCTTCATCCCTGAAAGAGTGACCGCTGGCCTGGAGATGAGTGTAGACCGCAGAGTCCTGGCCTGATGATGTTGATCTTCTGTGCTGGGCCATCCTTTTGGCCAGTGGCTGTTTAGTTTCCCCGATGTAAGACTGATCACAGCCCTCCTGACACTGAACAGCATACACAATATTACTCTGTTTGTGCCGGGGACTGGATCTTTGGGATGAACCAGTCTTTGCCGTAATGTGTTTTGGGGTTTAAAAGCCACTGGGACGTTATGTTTAGAAAATAAATGTCTCAGTTTCTCTGATACTCCCTCAACATACGGAATGACCACTGGTCTGGGTCTGGGTTCCTCCTTTTCACCTGATGGCTGACTGGAGTCCTGTTTGGGTTTCTTCTCTGCTTTCAGGAAGGCCCAGTTAGGATATCCACATTGCTCTAGAGCCTGTCTTGTGTGGGATTTTTCCTTCTGTCTGGCTCCTGAGTTAGTGGGGATGCTGTCTGCTCTGTGGTACAGAGTCCTGATGACTCCTAACTTGTGCTCCAAAGGGTGATGGGAGTCAAACTGCAAATACTGGTCTGTGTGGGTGGGTTTGCGGTACACCTCGGTTTGCAAATGTCCTCTATCAGAGACTGAGACCTCACAGTCCAAGAAAGCCAACCTGCCATTTTTTACATCTTCTCGTGTGAACTTGATGTATTTAGCCACAGAGTTGATGTGGTCAGTAAAATGTTGGACTTCCTGAGATTTAATTTTAACCCAGGTGTCATCAACATACCCGAACCAATGACTTGGTGGTGTCCCTGAAAAGGACGTCAAGGCTCTCTTTTCTACCTCCTCCATGTACAGGTTGGCAACAATAGGAGAAACTGGAGACCCCATAGCACACCCATGTTTCTGCCTATAATATTGCTCCCCACATGTGAAGTAGGTTCTGTATGTGGTGTTCTGAGAACACCAGAACACCATGGACTTTGTGGATAAGGTGAGGGATGTCATCATGGAGACTGATGAAGCAATGGTCTCTTTTGATGTCACATCACTCTTTACGTGCATTCCTGTTGATGATGCAGTAGAGGTGGTCAGTTTTAGATTAAAATCAGAACCACTCTGAGCAGCAGGACCACACTTTCCACAGAACAACTGTGTCAACTCTTGAAACTGGGCCTGCAGTCAACCTACTTCACACATTTGCTTTGTTTTTTGTATTTTTTGAATGTCCAGAGGACCAGATTGAACTTTTTTGGATTTTTCTACCTGGATTATTGAGCATGCATCAAAATATCGCTCGTAATTGCATGGAGCAAAACTTTCCACCTCTGCTCCTCCTCTCCCTCTTGTGCTTTAATGTTGTTCCATCATGTTACTCAAGGTACGGCTTTTTTAGGCTTGGTTCCAACAAGAAATAGCAGATAGAAAGAGTGTCATGCTGCTGTAAAACAATAAAACATCAAGTATTAAAATACTGTCTGTTTGCCCATAAACTTTGTCTAGAGTTCTTTGATGGATTTTATTTAATTAATAATCAAATGGGAAAAAGCCATGAAGGTTGTAAAATTGTATTCAGATTTAGCAATATGATGCATCTATTTTAATTTTCAATGTCAAATAAGAATATATCAGTATTGATATCTGCAACACTGGCCATTATTTACTCAGTCAGTTTGACAGATATTGAGTTGAAATGTGGTGTGGTAGAAGCTGAAAGTTATTTCCAACTCATTCTCTGAGGGATAACTAACCCTGCAAGATTTTTATTTTTACATTATCAGTTTTAAAACTTACGTTTGGTGAAATAGTTGCTGAGAGTCATCCTGAATGAGTACTATGAGAACTAATAAAAAAAAAAAAA
>NC_056515.1:13397305-13420033 GCF_014905685.2 Nematolebias whitei
TATAAAGCTCTGGGCATTTGTATATTTTTCTTTGGGTTTTTTTTGGCCAAACCTGCACTTAACAGTGGCTTTTGTGTTCCACCACACCTGACAATTTGTGTTATTCTCTGCAAATTGGTGTTCAGCAAAATGGAACATGAGTCAAATTTGAACAGACACTTCACTTAGTACTACTTGTGATGAGCCGTTTGAGAGGTGAAAGAGCTTGGGCTGTTGTTGGTGAGCTGGGCCAAATTATCTGGATCCCAGAAAAAAAAAAAAAAAAAACGCTGATTCACTTCACTAGAACCGAGGCCCAAAGTTATTACAAGATATATTAAACCACAAGTACTGCAAGATATATGAAGCTGATAACAAGGATCCAATTCTCGTCTTGTTTTTGCTTAAGAAGGTGCTTCACTGAGTGAAATTACCTGGAAGCACGATAACAGCTCATGAAATGTTCTGACTTCCCTGAATGAGAGCTTCAGTGTTTCCTTTATTATCTCTTTTAGCATTTAATAGACTGAACCGCCTCATTCTGCCTTGCTGTTCACTGAAAGCGATGATCAGTTGTTTTTTATACTGGGATTCATGCAGACAAAAATGTGGGTAGAAGGTTGTATGTGCGTGTGGGACGATTCTTAATGTGACAACAGTATATTTCACTTTTATGGCATTCCTTTCCTTCTTTCATTGATTTAAATGACAACCTTGAAGACAGAGTAATATTTTCACAGGGTTGGTTGGCCATTTCAGCAGCCTGCATGAAAGAACACCTGGTGAGAACCTGTAGAGCGATGTATCTAACGTGCTTTTTCTAGTCTATCTCCATGGCAGGTGCAGTTTCACCACATCAAACCATGTTGATGTACAGTATAAGCACCGTTTGTTTCTTTGTCTCTCCTTAAAGCCTTTAGTGTTTTTTTATATATATTTTCTTCAATTCATAATGCTTTGTTTGAGTTCAGTGAAAGGTAGACTAGAAAAAGATTGTTTTTCTTCACTGCTGGTTTCTACTACAGGAGCTTGGTATGATGCATCACGGGAACACTATTTACACAGAGTTATACCTGTTTCTTTTTTACCTTGAAAAATACTCAGAAATTTTCAAAGCCAAGTTTTCAAATGTATGTACAGTAAGTTATGATAAAATACCTGTTAACCAAACTTGCCACATTCTTGCCCATGCTTTAGTTAGTAGTTTCTTAAGTATTTTTGTTTTAAACTTATAGTTTTAATGTTTAAAAGGTGGCATGCCAGACTTAAGACTGGTGCTTCTTTGTATACAACCAAATAAATAAAGTGTAGTAAGGCAGGAATGCTTATTTTAATTGAAAATCCTATATTTTCTTGGAGAGATGCCTATCATCTACCACCACCAGTTTTATAGCATGAATACGTGTTGATAAATGGAGTTACAGTTGGTTTGGTCAAACATTAAAAATAATGTTATGTGCAACATCAGTCACATAAAGTAAGGTATGTATCGGTACGTTGTATGTTAGGGGGATGAGTACACCGAATTTTAGCTCAATATCTGTCAAACTGAGTTATATCTATTTTTGTGTTTGCCAGAATCTCAAAGTTGTAGTAGCCATCTTACTCCGTTTTTTATGTATATCTTTTTTTTTCTTTAGGGGAGTTTCTTCAAAATCAATCCAGTGGTTCTTAAAATATTTTTAAAATCTCTATATCAACTTTGTGATGATAATTATGTTGAACTTTGTAGGTGTTTGAAAGTCAGTTTAGGTTTCACTGTGCAAACTTAAAACCACCAGTGCACAGTGCCCATTCAGAATAGACTGCAGGCTAATGTGCAAACATTGTTTTCCTACAAGCTAGTGTTAGTGTCAGATTCAAATTTTAATGAAGGAAAAAATGTCTGCTGAAAATTAACTTCTGAGAAATGTGTTTTTCTTTTTGAAACTATTTTTAATCAGAAAACTGTTTTCATTGTGTAATCAGAGCTTTGAGAGTCCATGTCAATTCAATTTATTTATAGAGCACCAAGTCACAACAGAAGTCATCTCAGGGCACTGAACAGAAACATTCATATTTATAAGAGTAAGTTAATAACATTAATTATGTGAGGAGCAGACTGCTTTAAGTTTAACCTAAGCGCAGACTCTCATCTTGAGCAAGCACGAAGGCAACAGTGGAAAGGAAAGAATTCCTCCTGAGGAAAATACCTCCAGAAGAATCAGGCTCGGGACAAGCGGTCATCTGCTTCGACCGGCTGGATTTGAGAGGAACAGATACACAATGGCAGGTCAAGAATCACATGTTGAGATATAAATAGTATCAAATGCAAACTTCATTCTAAGAGATGAGGTCAAAATTTCCTCTAGTAGTCTAAGCCTATAGCAGCATAACAAGCCAACCCAATAGGATGAATCAAAAAGTAAAATCTTCAGCCCAGTCTTAAAACTGGACAATGCATCAGTCTTATGGACATAAACTGGAAGTTGGTTCCACAAGAGAGGAGCCTGATAACTGAAATATATTGTTCCCGTTCGGCTCTTCTGCTCTTGGAAACTCTAGGAACCACAAGTAAACCTGCAGTCTGAATGCGAAGTGCTCTGTTAGGAAAATATGGAACAATAAGATCTGTAATATAAGATGAAGCTAGGTTGTTGAGAGATTTGCAGGTTAGAAGTAAGATATTTTTTATTATATTGAGAGTTGTATGCTCTAAAAAATACCTTCTGAAAATATACCATTATGCTGAGATTGGGGGGTGGGGGGGCTGGGGGTGGTGTCATCCCGAATTAGGTTGAATTACAAAAATATAACCAAAACTGACGGTAAAGACCACAAAATGAATCTGGTTTATTATCACATTGTCCTAGAACAATTAAAAGGTCTGACTACTAGCTTTTGAATTTATGCATTTACACTTCCTGATTTAGAAGCAACGTGTGTGAATAATCTACTTTCTCACAGCATCTGTTGTCTTGTTCTTTTTTGCATCTTTTAATGTTAAGGAAACGTGGAAGGCTGTGAGGCTGAGTCTGTCATCAATCAAACATGGCTAAAGTGAGAATTCTGGCAAAGTAAAAATAAATGCTCATTTGAGCGGGACCAATCAGAGTTAAACTGCATCACAGCTAACAATAAACAGCAGTGAAGGCAAATCAGCTTTTATTATAATCCAAACTGATTTTTAATCATGATGTTGTATTAACAGGACAGGTTTTAGCATTGCTCTGCTGGTAAAAATCACAAGCACACATCAAATTCCTGTTTGTAGCCCGCAACCATTCTGTGCATTTAGATTAAAACATTAAACACATACATTTTCTATAAATCTATGTTCAAAATTCATTGACATATAAAACCAATTAATCACTGCCATGTTATATAGTTAGTCATATGCTAAAATCAAATTCCACCCCTGGCATCAACAGGAGGCTAGTACAGTAGTTTCCAAGTCTCAGACAGACATCTGTTTAAATTAAATCTATTACTTGTATGTTAGTAAGGTTCATCAATATTTTTAACTATTGAAGATTAAATGAACACATCATTCAACAGCTTTGCGTGATACACAAGTCTCACTATTCATGACTAATCTGTATTTCACTTTTTTTACCTGAGCTTTCTTCACAAAATGGGTGTTGCCAATTACACACAGGCTTTCTATGCACAAAATAAGAGAAAAGAGAAAAAATGATAAAAAAAAAAAAAAGGTCTAGCTATAAAAAAGAAAAACAGCAGGCTTGAGAAGTGAGACTGTTTACCTTAACTGATGTTGTGGAAAAGACTTTTTAAAGATTGGACTACATTTTCTCCAACATCTAAACCATTAAGAGCTGTGTTATAAGCCAGCAAGACCAAAGAACTATCATCCTATCTTATGCACTCTTAATTTTTGTGACATATAAACTCAGAGAGACTACTCCTGACTTGCCCCAACAGAAGATCAGCTTATTAAAGATCAAGTTGGCTTTCAATGAGGTGCCTCATGCTGTTGGCTGGTACTAAATCTGACTAGGTATATCAAAGACTGCTGCAAAAAGGGTTTGATCATCGGTATCGTCTTTGTTGACCTTTATGTAACCTACAGCTTGATACTGTCAAACACTGCAGCATGCTAACAAAATTGGATTGAATGGGGAATTAATAGCCACATAAGAAAAATCTTAAAAGGTCTTCTGGAAAACAAGAAGTTTTGTGTGCAGATGGATAGCAGGAAATGTAGGTGGAGACGCCAAAGGAACAGAATACCTCAAGCTATCTGCTCTACTTTTCAACACATACACAATTGACCAGCCTGTGTTGGATGACACAAGATTTTTGCAAATGCAGATGACTTATACATTGCTTCTCAGTATTGATCATTTGATATGATCAAGCAAAGTCTCACAGTCGCATTAGAAAAAATGGGACTGTATCAATGCGAACAGTGGTCCCTCAGTTCCAATCCCGGGAAAAGAGAAGTATATTCCATCATTCATTCATTCAACCGTTATTTATACAGGCTTGTCTCATTGAGCCATGAGGACTCATTTACAAGAGAGACCTGTTCCAGACAGAACATATAGAGTAGACAACAATAACAGTAAACAATGCAAACCACCACATTCATAAAAATAAAAAATGCAGCAAAAATACAATTAAAGTATGGAGTGGGAGAGTCCTTGGTCATGAGGACTACCCTACTTATCTAGGCATTACCTTAAAAAGAACACTTACTTACAGACCTCCTATAGAATCACTTAGAAGAAAGCTAACGTCCTAACTATCACCCAAATTAGCTAACACTAAATGGAATACAAATTCTAAGACCCTGAGATCTGCTGCCTTAGCTTTGTGCTACTCCACAACTGAATTCTATGCTCCCATTTTGGGCGGATCCTCTCATGCTAAAAATATAGATCACTAGCTCAAAGAAGCCTGCCTGTTCACCACTTTTCCAACAAACTGCCTATACATATTCTCCACCTGACTGTCAAAGAGAGACAATCAAGAAAATTGGGGAAAAAAAGGGGAATAATAAATAATAATAATGAATTTAATTTGTAACACACTTTTCATTAACAAAAATCTCAAAGTGCTACAGAGTGCAACTAAAATCAATGATAAAATCATCTAAAACCAAAGATAAAATCAACTAAAATCAATGATAAAATCAACTAAAATCTGTGATAAAATCAACTAAAATCTGTGATAAAATCATCTAAAACCAAAGATAAAATCAACTAAAGTCAGTGATAAAATCAACTAAAATCAATGATTAAATCAACTAAAATCAGTGATACAATCATGTGGAGGCTGAATAGGCTTGCTTAAAATGAGAAGTCTTTAAGCCTTGTTTAAAGTCAGTCAATGATTGTGGAGCTCTCAGATAGTCAGGGAGGGAGTTCCAGAGGTGGGGGGCAGCCACACAGAATGCCCGATCTCCCATGGTCCTTAATTTAGTTTGTGGAAGGTGGAGGAGATTACTGTTCTGTGAGGAAATATTGGAATGATGTGCAGCACCCGGCCCTGTGATGGACTTGCGACCTGTCCAGGGTGTACCCTGCCCCTCGCACAATGATGGCTGGACATGGGCACTGGTGGCCCTCGTGACCCAAAATGGAAGAAGCGGGTAAAAGATAACAGATGGATGGATGTGCAGCACCCACTATATACCCATAAGCCAGCCCAGGCTGTTTCCTATCCCTAAATTTATTTCAAGAAACTGTTTTTAAAATAATGTTCTTTATGTATGGAAACAGAACATTGCTTCATCAGTTTTTCCAGCATTGTTCCTACCAACTTGTGACCAGTGCATTGCTAGCCTTTTGCAAAGTGACTACAGGAGATTGGCACCAGCACCCCATGGTCAAAAAAGGAGAAGGGGGTAAATAATTGAATGAATGGATGAATGAATGAATGTTCCTGTTGACGAAGCTAAAACTTACTGAAAGACTGTGTGCTAAACATTTGTCTTTATTTTTTATTTAATTTTTATTTGGATTTACCCGTTTATTTGGACTGGGGAATGCAGAGGTAACACAAGGAGTTCCAGTAAAAATAAACTTAAATTGAATTTAACTCAAAAATCAAAAGCTAATGTGGCAGAAAAAACGTAGAAAACAGGAGCAGGATTACAGAGTGTTACCAAACACCGGAACCTGGATCAAGATCAGCAGGTTAGAATGAATTATGTTCCACTGACATGATATGTAACATGTTCCATTTTTTTTTTTTCCCAAAAGGAATCTGTTGTTAATTAACTAACTTAATTTACTTATTTTAGTATAAAACATGTTTCCACATGAGAGAAGAAATTTACCTTATTCTCTAGCATAGTTTTGTGTTCTTTTCACAGGTTAAGCAGCTATAAGATTATCAATGATCTTATACAACTCCTTAATTACAAAGACCTTTTTTTTACTCTAGTTCCTCCATATATCTGTATTCCAAAGCTACATACTTGATGAATGGTGTTTTGAATTAACTCTTTACTTTTGGAGTAGTTATATTAAGTAACTACATTTATTCAACCCCAGTTAATTCACAGAAAATATTGTAAATATGCATTTTATTTTAAAAGTGTACCTTTTTGCCTGGCTCTTTTTCAGGTATTTGTTTTTCATAATATACATTTATTAAAGAAATTTTAGAACCCCATGAATTCATAACCTAAAATCTACTCTTTCACAACTTTTTTTTTTCCTTTCTCCCTTGCCTCCTCAGGTAGCAGAGCATTAACCTTTAGATGGTGCTTCTAAAATAAGGGCTGGGGCAGTGGGAGTCAGGTACCCCTACAGTACTTTCCCAATTTTGAACATCTCCGCTTTCTACCCTCATGGGCCTTTCTCGTGCACGCAGAACCGGTGGTTTAGAAAGAGGCTCTGAAAAGGTGGCTGGCTTTAATCAAATGGGCTCTCCTCAGTACAGCTCTTCAGAGAGCTAGACAAATGCAAAACCTGTATGAGTCCACCTGAGAAAAAAAAAAAAAAAAGAATCCAGGATCTGTGATTAGGTCTGCTGTTTTGACCCAAGCGCTCAGAAAATACTTTATAATTCATTTTAGACTTTATAATCCATCATTAAATTGGAATTCTTTGGGCCTTTTGAAATGTATGACATTTTTTGTTAAATACATGCTTAAAGATGGGCAACTTTAATTATTCAGATGGTTTAATTAATTAATGGAATTTTTACTTTTAATAGACTGAATCTTGATTGTATACTTTCTCTGTTCTGTCTTGGGGTTTGCAGAATTTCATGTGTTAATTATTTTTGATTTATTCACTGTAAAATATGTACCTAATTATACATTGAAATATCTGTGGATGAACTAAGCCAACATTTTAAACACTTTCTTCACAGTTACATTACTTTGGTGAAAACTAACTTAAAAAATAAAGTTGCATACAGTATTTGGAAGTTGTATCATAGAAGCGTTGATTGTATTTTTTTTTTATTTTTAATTATTATTATGTGCTGTAAATCAGTGATGTGCAGTTAGGAGAGACAGGTGAGGCAGTGCTGCACCTGTCATCATGACAAGTAAAATACTAACAATGATAAGAGAAAATACATTGACTTCTTGACTCTTCTATAAAACTGTTCTATAAAACTATTCTATAAAAAGTTTTATTTTGAAAAATCACTGGATTCTCCCTACCACATCATTCTATGACTCACTCTTGACGCAGGTCAACATACAAGTGGTTAGTTTCAGTTGCTGCTAGGCGCATGCACAGATCAGTTCTGCATTGTGAACAATCTGATGTGTGAATCACAGCAGGAGTTCTCTGAACTTTCACCGAACTGATAAAACAGACAATGATCTCAGCTCATGAAGCTGTTTGTCGTGCAGAGTATTTGAAGCAAAAAATGTTTTAAATGTTTGTAAAATACACCAGAATGCAGGAAATGGCATCTACTTTATTCAAAATTCTGCTGGGGAGGACCCCCAGACTGTGCCCCCCAAACCCCACCCCCCATACCCCCGGTCCGTGAAAATATTGTCTGACATCAAAACAGTCCATGGCGCAAAAAAGTTTGGGGACGACTGTTCTACAGCATACATGTCAAACTCAATGTGGCCCTCACTGACATCGTATCTGGCCCTCAAGATGATATGTGAAACGTAAAATATTTCTATCTCTTGAATTTTTTTCAGTAATCTTGGATTATGATGTCAAAAGCACAACAGTGAACATCAAATGAGACCAATCAATCTCTTGATGAGCAACCTGAGACCAAGAAAAATATGTTGGGTATCTGATTTGAGTTAATATAGTTTTTGAAATTGGCCCTTAGTTTGAAAAAGGTTTTATTTTGGCCCCTTTTGTACGTGAATTTGACACCCCTGTTCTACAATCTGTCTAATATATTGAATGAATGTGTGTGACATATTTATTCTTTGGAATTGTCATAAATGTGCACTGAAAATACACATGGTGAAGCAGAAAGTACTAAGCCTCACCTATAGGGGGCAGTGCTGCCCCATAGGGACAATGAAGCAGGTGCTGCAGTCTGTGCGTTCTTCAGTTACACATAGGGGTGGGGTGAAGCAAATGGTACACTCATTTAAATTTGTTTAGACACAATAGAAGATCATATCTCAAAAGTAAAGGATTTTTCTAGAGTTCCAGTCGAAACTGAAGGTATTGGAGAGAGGAAGAAAATAAAAGACTAAATTGAAATATAAGCTTCTATTTTGGGTTCATATATGTGAGCATCTGATTCCAAGCGAGTCATTGACTCACCTGTCACAAACCTCGCCACATGTCATTGCTGTAAACTGGCAGGTGCTTTACGTGCTTCTGTCTGGGGATTATTCCTATTAGAACTGCACCACATTCACCACCCATGACAATTCTGATATAAAATTGTGTGTGAATTAAAGTTACCTCAATATGTACAGGAAATGACAGGTCACCAAAACATTCCCATTTTTTAACATGCACAGTTTTTGATAGTTTGCATCTTTTACTTGATCATTTCAGCACTGTGAAAAAAAGAAGAAGAAAAGATTACTTATTATTTTGAAGAGTGTCTACTAATATACATGAGATGACCCAAATAGATCCAGCATTGAGAGTGACACCTTGACGATATGGTTAAAACAATATAATAAAGTTGTTTCAGTGCCAGGAGGAATGTTTTCTACCTTAGCAGAAACAAAAAGTGATACAGGAACAACCTCCTGGTTATTTTTTATTTATATATTATTTACAGGGCAGCATGGTGGCACAACTGGTGGAGCTGCTGCCCCTCAGAGAGCAGGTTACCTGGGTTTAAATCCCAGTCCAGGGGGCTTTCTGGGTGGAGTTTGCATGTTCTCTCCGTGCATGCGTGGGTTTTCTCCGGGTACTCTGGTTTCCTCCCACAGAACAAAAACGTATGTTAGGCTGATTGGTAACTCTAAATTGTCTCTAGGTGTGAGACAGAGAGTGAATGGTTGTTTGTCTCGTTTGTCTCTATGTGGCCCTGTGATGGACTGGAGACATGTCCAGGGTGTCCACCGCGTCCCACACAGTGATGACTGGATATGGGCACCAGTGATCCCCGTGACCCAAAAAGGAAGAAGCGGGTAAAAATAATGGATGGATGGATATCATTTACAAATAAATGTTGATCAAAAGCTCAGGGATGAGACAACTCAAAGTTTTATAATCGGTCTGAGATTGGAAGAGAGTGCCTTTTACACAAAGCTTCTCAGCAGTCCCGTCTGGCTGGTTGTATCACCTGGAATGCAGCATGGTCTAACATGTGAGCAGACACAGTCCACATGACAACTGTCACCTAATGCGGACATCTCAAAAGACCAATCAACAAATTCTACTTTCTATAATGTCATGGTGGTGCACCAATAAGAATGTGATGCAGTGTGGGTTAGCACAGATTGTTTTTTCTTTTATTTTTATGAACAAAGAATGATGTGGCCTAAAAGCCATCTCAGACACCATGTTTGTGTCCTTTGAGACCCCCTCAAACTTGGGAACAGAAACATGTCGAGAGTGCTTTTTTGAGGCCCCATGGGGACAGGAACTACAGAGAGATTGGGTGTGCTTCATGGCCCAGCCAAAAACTGTGACTCTTTTTTGACAATTGCTTGAGCCTGATTACCTGATTCTTTATGTGTGGTGAGGTACGTAATTGTGGTGGAGCTAGAAGTACTTATTTCATTAGTGAGAAAGCAAACAGTCTACACTTGGCATCAGTATATCCAGTCACAGTTACCTCTAGCCTCTTCAAGGTGTCCAAGAGACAGTACATCTCTCATGTTGTCTGCTGGATCTAACTCTGGTCAGGTTCTATTGTCAAGCTTAGTGGTTGGTGGAGGACCCCTGATTGCAGACAGCAGGAGGCAGGCAGGCTGCCTGTAATTCAAAACAAATTCATTATGAACTGACAAAGCTTCTTTAATCAACCTTGTTTCTTATTCATCTAGGTGTGATGAGGATGAAAACTGACTTGAAACTTTAAATGATGAGGATTTTCAGAGTCAGCTGTGTAAATGTATTCTGGATGCTTCTTAGTTAAGAAGGACTGCACTTGGCCTACTTTATTGTTCTGAATGAAAACTGTTTGCTAAATGTTTTGACGTTAGCAAAAAAATGAAAGTGAAGTTACTTCCGTTTAATAGTCTCAGCAGCTTTACATTGTGAAGCTTTTATTGGCCACAGGAGGTCATATACTGAACCATGTCTTGTAAAGTTGGATTAAATTCAAGAATGACTGTACCATGACTGGCTCTGAAACGCTGATGTAATATGAATTAATTAAAATATTCTGTAGAAGATGATATGAAAGAAAGAAGGATCAGAACTCTGGCCATGAGTTGTTTTAATTTTAGGCAAAATAAGTGACTTATTTTGTTTCAGCTCAGCAACCATTCATCCATCTATTATCTTTACCCGCTTCTTCCTTTTCGGGTCACAGGGTGTCACTGGTGCCCATGTCTAGCAATCACTTTGTGAGAGGCAGGGGACACCCTGGACAGGTCCCCAGTCCATCACAGAGACACAAAGACAAATAACCATTCATTCTATCACCTAGGGACAATAGTTACCAGTCAGCCTAGCATGCATGTTTTTGATCAGTGGGAGGAAACCAGATTACACGGAGAAAACCAACACATGCACGGAGAGAACATGCAAACTCCACCCAGAAAGGTCCCAGGCTGGAATTTGAACCGGTGACCTTTCTAATGAGATGCCACAGCTCTACCAACCGAGCCACCGTGCTGCCAGCAACCATTCAGTTTCCCTTATTTTACTATGGACCTGCTTGTGAACAAGCTTGTGGAAGCTGATGGGCAGTAAGTGTGAAAGCTCAATCTAACCTTTGGGGAAAGGCTAAGAATAAACACTTCAATAAACCATTTTTGATAGCTGGTAACTTGCTGCTTGGACATTCAGGCAGTGCACCAGTGTGAAAAGGTCAGTTGTCACAAACATATGGGTAATTGGGCCTAAAATACCACCCTGTATGTTTCCCCCCCACGAGGTACATACTAGATTCTCTCAACATTTACAAACATCTTCTTACCCTGTGGGAAGGAAATTATGTTCTGTCAATCCACGGGCAGTAACAATGAATCAATTTGGGCTTAATTTTGAAAGTTCAGCAGAAATATCTGTAACCAGGCAGTAATGTGTATATATAAAACTATTCTGCGGCAGAAAATTACATTCTGGGCTTCAATTTTATGGGCTTTAAATTCATCTGGAAAAAGTATTGGTGGAGTATTCTCTCCACTTCAAAACTTACCAGAAACAAAATGATTTATCTGTATCGCTTGATACTATATATTTATTGTTTTTGAAATAAATCACATTTAAATTCAGTATAACTAAAACTACATACGTGAAAACAAAGTGTGAAAGGCTTTGCTCTGCGCAGATATCGTTTTTGAAAACAAAACCTTCAGCAGTATGAAATCCAGCTCGTTGTTTTAACTCTAAGCCTGCATTTACATCCAGTGACCCGGCATAAAAACTGTCATCAGGTAGAAAGCAAATGAACGTCGCCACACTCTGGGCTTGTTTCATGACTGAGTGCTTCTGATTGATGGCTTTACGTTTTGTGTTTTTCTTTGTCATCGTCATGTTTTTAGATAACATTTTATTGATTGTGACAGTTTTATCTCACAGTAATTCATAAATAAGAGGCCCTCATGCTTACAAGATGACTGATTTCTTTTACTCACACAAAAAGGCAAATCACTGTTTGAATCGTAGAGTTCTGATACAAATGCAGGCTTGTAAACACAGATGGATCAGAAGACTCTGTTTTATTCGTTTCATTAAATTAACATTCTGAAGCATTTTGTGTTAGATGAAGCTACAACAAAAGATATAAAGCAATGGTCTTCAATTAAAATTCAAAGTGTTACATGTAAAGAAACAGATCTCAAGCAAAGGTTCAGAATAGAAACCTTGGAATCCACCAGAAGCTGCTGAAGATTGGTGCTGGAAAGAGGATGTCCGTCTCCTTCCATGACATACCTCATTGGCCAGACCACAGAAGAAGATGATGGGTGGATGGATGGAAGAATGGATGGATAAGATATAGCAAGGTGCATGTGTTTTTTTTTTTTTAAATTATCACCAAAAGCTGAAATGTTGTAGCTAAAAGCTAAAATTGGTAAATTTGTTGATAAAAGTTCAATCAAAAAGTAGCTAAAAACTGAAACTAGCAATGTCATAACTAAAAGCTAAAATTTGCAAAACCGTAGGTAAATTGTAAAATTAGCAAACAGCTGTGAAAAGCCAAAAGTTGCATACAAAGACTTAAACAGGACAAATATGCTAAAATAGAAAATAAAATTATACAACATGAGGACAGCAAGCTAAATTAAATGGTCTGCGACATTCTTGTAATGATTGTGGTTTAAAGTGCATTTTTGGCTTTAATACTAAAATTATTAGTTAAATTCATGATTCAAATTCACAACATTCAAAGCTTATTCTCTTAAAATAAAAGTAAGAGCAATAAAGCGTAAAAGCATGCCAGAACATTGAGTCATAACTTCAATTTTTTTATTTGTTTGCTTTTGATACAACTGGGTCTAATCATTGCCTCCAGATTCTGATTTACAACAAAGCTTTTGAATTTCATCATGTTTGATGTTGTTCACTCGTGCGGAGGTGGGCAATTTCTGTGCACTCAGAAATGCCAAATCCAAGGAGAATTGTTGAGCTCTGATCTGCGTTAAGGGCATCCATCGATCTGACCTGTGCTTGATAGTCCCTGTGGACTAACCACATACAACCCTGCTTCCCACTGCTAGCTGATGGGTGTGGGAGACCACTAGGCACCCTCTCCGGCTCACGTCTCTATTTTCTTGTTCTTTTTGTTTTACTGTTTCAAACATGAGCAGGGTCTCTGTCCTGGAGGCATTTCACTCCCTGCCCAGTGTGCTGCTCTGCTTGTTTTCTCTGAAGTTGTTCTTTTTTTAAACACTCACGTGTCAAAGTTCTCAACTCACTTCTCCAGGCAGGTTTGCACTTTGTCTTAATTTGAGCAGCTCTGTTTTCACCCTGCCATCGCCAGAATTGCAGATGGAGCAGAGCAGCTTTGTATACTTCTCTGCTTTACACCTACACCACACAGCAACTAATTCCCTGTTTTCAAGTCGGTTTCTATTAAAGTTGTAGGAAGTCATATAGGAAGACATGCTGTGTGATGTGCCATAATGCTGATCATCTGAAGGTTATCATTCTCTAACATGACAAGTAGGCAATTATGGAATTACTTGTGTATGTACATGTTTGACAGTAGCTATGTTTACATGTGCAACATTCTTTGACTGGATTGAAATGTTTTCAGATTAAAAAAATCCAAATGTATTGTTTACATGTGCACAATCTATTCATGATGAGCGTTTACATGCAGGGGGCTTTGTTCTGAACAGAAGTACTGACATGCGCAGAGTGGTAAACAGAAGAAGAAGATCTACTTCCGGTTTACTTCCAGGATGAACGTAAACAAACCTGAGCGCCCAAAATGGACCCGCGACAGGTTTTATTGACGGTGGCGACGTTACTGCACTCCCTGACTGATCTACAGGTAATTCAGATCATTTTGAGCTCTTTCAAAGTTTCTAGTAGAAATGTTGTGTCGCTCACCGACCAGTTTTGCTTCCCAGACATGCTAATATTATTAGCATTAGCCAGGCGGAAATGACATAGGTCGCACATGCGCAGTCAGGCCAGTTTTTCACAATCTGAAAAAAATTAACAAAGTGCACATGCACTCCGTTCAGATTGTGAATCAGCATAAACCACCCTTCATTCAGATTACAAAATCTTTCGAATCGAGCTGAATCAACCAAAAAATAACCCGCACTGGGCATTTACAAGACGCATTTTTTATTCTGAATGCCGTTTAATCCGATTACTTATGTCCATGTAAACATAGCTTGTATGTGTTCATTTGTTTAACTGTTGGTAAAATTTTCCCTGAACCTGTACACTTATGACACAACTCATGAAAGTTATCATGTTCCTGTTGTTAGTTTTCTACATTTGTCTTGAATCTAGCTGTTTTTTGTTTTGTTACCTTTTCCTTTTAGCCATCCTATTTGTTAAAAAAAAAAAAAAAAAAAAAAAAACTGTAGTATGCTTTTTTATAACTGTTTATTGTTGTCACTGTTGTCCATTGTTGTCATCTTTCTTTGTTGAAATCAGGTCTCTCTTGTAAATGAGTCCTCGAGGCTCAATGGGATTTACCTGTATAAATAAAGGTTGATTGATTGATTGATATCATTGGTTAATCTTCTACAAGTGATTATCTTTTGGAGACAACCCAATTCAAGATGAACAGATAATTGACACTAGCAAATTAAATTCAATTCAATTCAGTTTATTTATATAGCGCCAAATCACAACAAAGTTGTCTCAGGGCACTTTACAGGAACATTCACATACATAAAAGCCAATTAGTAAAGTTCTCTATCTAAGGAAACAGCAGACAAGTTGAATCTTGGCTTCGTTGCAGTCTCCCATCCAAATACATCTATCCATTATCTTTACCCAATGCAGTTAGAGAGGACATGGAGGTAGTTGGAGTGAGGGCAGAGTGAGATGGAGAAGGGTGACTTGCTGTGAAGACCCCTGAAGAGGGATAAGCTTAAAGAATAAGTTTATCTTTACCCACTTCTTTCTTTCCATGTCATGGGTCACTGGGGCCCATATGGAGGCCGAGATGGGGTAGATGCAGGGCAGCCAGCTCGGGACCCGAAAGTCCTAGGTTCAATCCCCAGCCACACCCACATGTCGTGGAGTCTCTCTGCAAGATACCCAATCCCCAATTTGTTCCCCGGGTGCCTACATAGCTGCCCACTGCTCCACCGTGGTGTATCCCAGGTATGATGGGTTAAATGTAGAAAACCAATTTTGCCATTGTATGGGAACATACAATGATGACAACACACAGCACTTTATATCCAGCAGTCACTGTGCGAGAGGCAGGGGACATCCTGGACAGGTCTCCGGTCCATCACAGGGACACATAAAGACAAACGAGACAAACAACCATTCACTCACTCACTCACACTTATAGGGATTAGTTACCAGCCAGTCTAACATGCACGGAACAAACCAAACAAATTTAATTTAACAATGGAGAATGCCCATTAATGCTCAATGTATGTATGTAAATAAAATAAGTATGTCTATCTAAAATGTAGCTACTACCCACATACTCTCCATGTTTGCTTTATGTTGGTAATGATGCTGGGGTATGCATTTCCGCTCCTGCTCTTAAAAAAATCTCTGCCCCTTAAAGTTCAACGTCATGGGCAATTTTATTAAAAAACACAAATATATAATTAAAGTTTTAAGCTACGCATAAGTTCCTGTGCTTTTGTGAACAATCTGATATGTGAATCACTGCAGGAGTTATCTGAACCTCAAAAAAAGGGACGATGATCTTGGCTCATTTGTCGTTTAGTCAGAGTATTTGAAGTGATGTCGAAGCGACCAGGTCGCTTCTCTGAATTGAGCAGGAGGATTGAGAGCAGCTCTTTTCTAAGCCAGTGACAAAGCGGCATATTTATTAGGCAGATTTTTGTAAATGTGGCCAAAAACAGAGCTGTGCTTGTTGTCCCAGGGTGGGCACCTGCCTGACAAAAGCCCTATGATCATTTTACTGAGGAGCTGCAGGTGCTTTATCCACAGTATGGACTGAGGACGCAGGTGTACTCTCTAGACAGACTGAGGTCGAGTCGCTCTGTATGCGCTTCAACATAGACTATTCCCATCTTAGATTCACCAAAATATTGAATAAATATTGAATTAATATAGAATAAATGACAACAGTCTTAAACAGGCCATTAAAATCTATGTTGTTTTTTTTCTTTGAGTAGTCGGATCCTCGACCCACCTGTCAGTCAATCCAATAGGCATGTCAGCAACTGACCAATCAGCAACCTCAATTTGTCCTGAAGTGAACACCCCTTACCTGCAGAGCTGCAGCTGTGTTGCATTACGAACGCTTTGCAGTCAGAGAGATTTCAATAATAATTGAGTTTGCATCTTTTGTTTCATGTTAATCTACTGTATTAAACCTTTGTAAAATACACCAGAATGCAGGAACTGGTATCTACTTTATTCAAAATTCTTTGTGGGAGGACCCCCAGACCCCCCACCACCCGCCCACACACTATTTGCATTCCAGCATCATTCAATTTGCAAATTAAGCCCTGTTTGTGGCCCTTTGTGGCCTGTGAACAATAAGTTCTTATCATTAGTTGTACTGATATGAGATATCCAATGTTTCCAGTTCTGTACACATTTTACCAGCTTTTTTTCCAAATGTTCTACCATTTCAGTTGTCTTCTCCTTCTGTGGTCTTTTCTTTAGTCAGATATGAGCTATACTGCACTACACTGCTACTGTGATTACTGTTTGGACTCCTTCGTTTTTGTTTTGTAGGCATAAAGCTCTGTCTGTACATATATATTTGTCTCTGCCTGTTTAATGGTGAGCATAAATGGGCCTTTAAGGTATTTCTGGGAAAAAAACTAATTTGTTTTAGTTTTATTTTCAGCGCCCACCACAGTCTAAATAAGAAGTTTATGACACTGCCTGTAGCAGCTTGCTATAACTGGTTGATTGCAAGAATGGGCATTAGATGGACTAACTAATAGTGTGATTTGGCTGAGGAACAAACTGTATGCATCTCTTCAAAGTATAGAATAAAAAAATGTAGAAAGTTCAATATAGAAAATCCAATGGTCACTCCACTTTAGCACATTCTAATCCTTCAAGGTCTGAGCTGGGTGCTGCACTTTTGGCTTTGTTGTTTTTGTGTGAGTTCAACCAAACTCATGCCCTGAAATCAGACAGATGTCTTGAATTCTTAGATTTTTATTTTTTCATAAACCATGCCATATAGGTTACATGGGTTTTAATTGGACATACAGTTGGGTGGTTATAGCAAAAAAAAAAGAAGTTTTAAGTGCAGGTAATACCATGGTCAGTTATTTATTATGGTTCTCCACCATGAAAGGCAAACATTCATATCATGTCCTGCATCTGTTTGAATAAAAATCTCATGGACTCCTGAACATATTTTAATAAATTTCTCAGAAAGGGATTATTGATTGAACATCTACTGATTAACTTTTGGAGTTACCCTGATTCAATATGGCCACCACAGGTAATCAACCTTAGCTTAGTATTTTAACTTTTTTTTTTTTTTTTTTCCAGATATTGAGCTAAAACAGTGTGAGGGGAGCTTGCTTTAACCTCTTGAAAAAATGAAGCCTTTTGGCTTCCTCACCTGTTTAGAGACAAAATAAAGGTTTAAATAAATGTGTGCAGTCCAGTGAGGACCAGCTGAGATGTGGACACTACTCTACCTTCTCCTTGTTATTCAGAAGTTAAAGCAAACAGAGCTTTGTGTTTTCCTACTCTCTAACGAGTCCCATGTTTTGTAATGTGTAAGTCCTTTTTTGTGAGTGCCACTCAGGTGCAAAACTTCATCCCTTTAAGGTGTCCTGTCGTCTCCTAACAGTCTGAGGATTGCAGTGTCATCAGTCAATTTGAACATGGTGTTGGTATTGAGTAACAGCGGTAAAGAGAAGGGCTGCAACTAATGATTACTTTGGATGTTGAGTAATGGGCCTTTTTTAATTAGTCAATTAGTGAATGAGTCTGCCCACTTTTATTACATGTGCTAATGCATAAAATTTGCATAATACATGAAATGTTTTTGTCTCTGTGAAAAGCTCCCATACTTCTAAATTTCTCAGTCCTGCACTTTGGCCACCTCCTTTCACCTCTCATTTGCATTAACTTTGTTTTTCATGATTACTTTCTTTGTCTCAACTTAGTCTACCTCCTCAAAATTATATTTTGATTGACAACTGTGTGCAGTGTAAGGAAATGGAGACATTTCTGACCCCATAGATGACCCTGCAGTGCATTCCAGTCAGTTAAAAGTAGGTTTTATGAGAAGTCGTCTATTGATTTATTTGTGAATGATATGTTCATAGTATAAATTTGTGTCAATGTGTAGTTAACATGATGACTGACTTGTTGCAATGTTTGTGAAGGAGTAGAGAAGAGGACTCAAGACACATCATTGTAAGGTACAAGGGTTCAGCATAGGGGTGGATGAAGTCAGATCTTTTTGTCCAGATGTTCTGGAACCTAGAACAATCCACAGTGAGCTGCATCATCTAAGCTTGCTCTACATGTATGTCTGCACAGGTTTATAGTGAAAAGTTGTACTCTTTCAAAACTATCTATCGATCCTTTAGAACAAAGTTTTTTATTTGTCATACACACCACATGTGGTACATGTGGTGGAAGGAAATTGTGTACACAGGGTCCCAGTTACATCAAACAAAAGTATTAAAATGTAAAAGTAAAACAGTAATAAGATCTAAGATATGAACTAAGAAAAACATTAACTAAAAATACACTAAGCACTAGTAGCCTTAAAAAAAAAACAAAAAAAAAAAACAATACGCCAAATAGCAGCACAAACATGAGTCTGTGTGAGCAGATGAGCACAAATGAACACATCAAAAGGAACCAGATCAGCAGCAACATGCTGTGATTTTCACAGTGATTATTCTGGTTAGAGATTCATGAGTCTAACAGCCTCAGGGTAGAAGCTGTTCCTCAGTCTAGTGGTTCTACACTTAATGCTCCTCAACCTCCATCCTGAGGGAAGTGGGGTAAAAAGTGTGTGTGCTGAGTGAGTGGGGTCCTTCATGATGCAGGTGGCCCTCTTCCTGCATCTGGAGGTGTAGATGTCTGTGATGGTGGGGAGGCTGATTCCGACAGATTTCTGTGCAGCCTTCACCACTCTCTGAAAAGCTTTTCTTTCTGCAGCTGTGCAGCCTCCATGCCACACGTTGATGCTGGAGCACAGGATGCTCTCCACTGCACACCTGTAGAAGGAGGTGAGGACTGAGCTTCCAAGACCAGCTCGTCTCAGCCGCCTGAGGAAGTAGAGTCTCTGATGAGCTTTCTTGATCAGGCTGGTGGTGTTGTTGCCCCAGCTAAGGTTGTCATTCAGGTGCACACCCAAGTACTTGTAGCTGGAGACCACTTCCATCACAGATCCTCCTATTGGGATAGGTGAGTTTGTTCCTTCTGAAGTCCACGACCATCTCCTTTGTCTTCTTCACATTGATGTGAAGGTTATTCTCCTTGCACCAGCTCTCCAGGTGTTCCAGCTCCTGCCTGTAGCTGGACTCATCGTTATTTGTGATGCATCCCACCACCGTTGTATTGTCTGCAGACTTTAAAATGTGACAGCCTGGATGGGTAGCTGCACAGTCATACGTGGGCAGAGTGAACAGGAGAGAGCTCAGCACACATCCCTGAGGGGAGCCAATGCTGAGGGTTATGGTGGAGGAGGAGAAGATGTGGAGAAGTTGTGTTCTCACAGACTGTGGTCTGTTTGTTAAGAAGTCTAGGACCCAGTTGAGGGTCTTAGTCCTAGTGTGAGTAGTTTGTCTATCAGGGTTTAGGGGATCATGGTATTGAAGGACTTGGATCATGGACTTTACCTCTTATCCATAGTCGGTTTGTGAAGGCAACAGGTCTAGGAGAAAAACCCAGGCATCCCTCTCTCCAGTGACACTTTCAAGCTTGTTCTGGGGGACCCTGAGGCGTTCCCCAGCCAAAGACGATACCCTATCCCTCCAGCAATATCTGGATCTTCCCTGGGACCATCCTACCAGTGGGCCATGCCCAGAAAACCTCTAAACGGCAGGGTTCAGAAGGCATCCTAATCAGATGCCCAAACCACCTCAAATAACTCATTTTGATGTGGAGGAGCAGCAGTTTTACTACAAGCTCCGTCCAGATGATGGAGCTCCTCATCCAGTCTCTTAGGCTGAATCTGGCCACCCTACAAAGGAAGCTCATTTTGACCAGTTGTATCATGGATCTTGTTCTTTTGGTCTTGATACAAACCTCATAATCATAGGGGAGGGTCAGAATGTTGACACACCAGTAAATCCAGAGCTTTGCTTTTTGACTCAGCTCTTTCTTCACCACGACTGACAAAAGCAATGCCCTCATTACTAAGGAGGAGGCCCCAGTCTGTCAGTCCATCCCTCTCTTCATCCTACCCTTATGTGAACAAGTTGCCGATATTCTTAAACTCCTCCACTTAAGGCAAAGCCTTTCAAAACTAAATCAACCCATTTTGTCCAATATCTTGCTCAGTTACACACTTGCACTTTACATTGTTCCTAAGGATGCCACTCTGCAGAGTATCAAAGTGAGAGTTAATGAAATTAATTTTTAAAACTGTGTTAACAATGTTTGAAAACTTAGAAAATAAAAGTGATTGTTGATAAACTTTATTGTTAAAATTTGCTTTCATCCAGGGTCACAGGGTTTGCTGGTGCCTATGTCCAGAAATCACTGTACGAGAGGCAGGGTACATGTCGGACAAATCGTAAGTCCGTCACAGCGACACAAGGAGACCAACAAGACAGCAAACCTTTCACTCTCTCACTCACACCTACGGACAATTTTAAAATTTACCAATTAGCCTATGCCTGTTTTTGGTCTGTGGGAGGAAACCAGCGCATGAAGAAAACACATACATGCAAATTCTACTCAGAATGTTCCCTTGCCATGATTTGATTCTGGAACTTTTTCATAGAGAGTTGACAGCTCTATCAATGGTACTTTCCCCAAATGAGCTGTCAAAAACAATTGTAGCTGTTTCGAAACATCGTATCCACACTTATTTGCATTCAAAAGAGGAACTATTTTTGTGCTTAAAATCAGTCGACATCACAGCACCAATGACTCATAGGGGAAACATAGGATTTTATGACTTTTCTAAATTTAAAATAGAATGGAGTGCTATCATATATGTGTGTCGATGTGATGATGGATATCAAAGTGTTTACAGGCTGTAAAAAGAAAAGTCAGTTCTGTTTGAATGAATCAGGTGCTCAGGTGTTTGAGGTTTTATACAAATGTTTTTAGTAATTGGAGTGTCAGTACATAAAGAAAACACAGTGAACATATTTGAGTCTGTTTCTTTCACATCCCTTAGTTTAAAAAAAGGAAGGAAAGAAAGAAAGACAGTGCTTCAAAAGGCAATTACATTTTGATATCAAAGAGAAGGAAGCTGTTGGAGCTTAATGCCTAAAACATACAATCCAAACAATTCTTCACAAGGCTTTTTTTTTTTGTCTTTGGCACTGTCTGGATGTGCATTCATATGTTTACTGTGGGTCAGGAGACAGCACTGTATGTATTATTGTTTGCATATTGTTTGTTGACTTGTCTTTTATAGGAACCTTTACGCTTCAGAGAACAAAGGCAGTGTATCCAATTATATTTGATTTCATTTGGCTGATGCATTGTTATGGCTGCACACTTGGGCGGGTGTTGTTAGTTATAAAATGCATGTGTTAGTTCCTGTGTTTGCTATGCTTGGGAGGAGGGGGAAGGGTGGACACAGACCTTCCTGTTTCAATGGCCTGGGGGACAGCTCGAACACTCAGTGTATTTTATTCATTACACATTAGAAAAACCATCAGTACTGTGTCCTCCAGGGAGTGTTTTGTTCAGGGCTACTCTGGCCTTTGCTGTGCATCTGACACCCCTGTTTGAATAGTGAAACGTAGGGGGGCTATTTAAGTGTTGCAGAAGGAAATGCTTGTCTCTGATTCACAGATGTGATGTAATGAATATGAAATAGAAATTAGCATTCATGGTGTGAGATGACAGTGACAGTACTGATGACTGACAATGGTAGCAGTAATTGAAGGTGTTGATGACCCCGATGCTAATGATGATGTAGGCTCTAATGAGGCTGATGGGCCCACTTGTCGAGGTCACAGGTGCTCATTTAAACCACAACCTGACCATATAAATAATTAATCTCAAACCCCATTACATCAGACTGAAGACTTGGAAACTAGATCATAATTGTGTCCTTCTATATTTGACCATTCCCGTAAAGAGACCCAATAACCTTGAATGGCAGGAGCCCAGTCTGAGGAGTGTCAGGGGTAATCAAGCGTTCTGTTTTCCCACTATCATCACTTTGCTGAAACTAGGTCGCTATGTGCCTGACTGGGCCCATCAGACATACTCCAAACCCATACAATTACCAAGAAATTACATCAGGTCACTCATGCCTCTGGTGAGAGTCGAGATAAAAAGTAAAGTTAATGATAATCTTTGTAAGAGTTCAGCAGTCAACAATAGGTTAAAAGTATTATATATAAATATAATTAATAAAATTATTAATTAGTTATAGATATATATATATATATATATATATATATATATATAT
>NC_056515.1:13425033-13435878 GCF_014905685.2 Nematolebias whitei
TATATATAACAAGAGCATATAAATTGTATTTGACATTTAAAGCAATTGGTGTGGTGGAGTATGGCAAAGATATATTATTAATAATACATTGTTGTCAATTGTCCTTATTTTGTGATCTTTTGGAGTCAAAATTGATCATCCATCCATTATATTTTGCCCACTTCTTCGTTTCGGGTCACAGGGTCAGTGGTGCCCATAACCAGCTATCACTGTGTGAGAGGTGGGGTACACCCTGGACTGGTCTCCAGTCCATCACAGGGACACATAGAGACAAACAACTATTCACTCTTTCTCTCTCACCTAGGGACAATTTAGAGTTACCAATCAGTCTAACATGTATGTTTTTGGTTTGTGGGAGGAAATCGGAGTACCTGGAGAAAACCCACACATGCAAAGAGAACATGCAACCTCCACCCATTTTATCATGCTTTGCATCTTTAATCATGAATTTGCATTATATTAAACATCAACATCAACACCCCCTCTCTCTTGGATCAGTTTTGGCCCCCCATTTGGCGTGTCGTGCTCCCCTCCGGTGGTGGGGCCCCCTGCCACCAGTGCATTGGTGGCTCTCAGCAGCTGGGGCTGGGTGGTGGGGTGTGTGCGGGCTCGCCCTGGCGGCTGCCTGTGGGGGCCTGGGTGCCCTGGCTCTGTTGGGCCTCTGTTGGGGGGTGGTATGACCTCGGGACTCGGGGCTTGGTGTCCATGGCCGGATCCACTCTGGAGGGGCGGGTTGCCGGCGGGGCCTGTTGACTTGTTGCTACAGCCTCCTGGAGTTTCTGCATTGTGGTTGCTGGGGATCGCCCGGGGCTTCCCTTTGCTTCTCTCTCTGGGGGGTGCGGGTGTCCCTGTTGGGGGACTCCCAGAGTTCCGGGCTTGGGGACCGCTGTGTGTCTGTGGTTCTGATCTTCCCTGTGTTACCTTCGTGTCCTGTGGGGACGGGTTTATGGGTCCCCACATCCACTATTGAACATTTTTATGGAGAAACCTTATAGTGACATCATGCTCACACAGGTGTTTAGATTCAGGTGTTTATCAGATACACACACAGTTGGGTTGTGGTGGCCATTAAATATATATTGTACTACCATGTACTGTATAAAATACTTTCTAATGATGTTATAAGTATCATTGTATATGTTGTTTGTTGTCATGGTTCCTCGGTTTTGTCGTTTTTTTATTTTTATTTCTTTCCGCAGGTCTAGAGGCAGACTTCAATGATGTTGATTTGTGTTCTCTTTATCCCTCTCGCTCGCCTCTATTCCTATCTCCTTCTTTACATTTTAACTCTTCTCTCACTTTTCTGCTTTGTTATCTTCTTTTTTTTCCGTCCCCGTGTCCATTACATCTGGAACAAACCCGAAGCATATTCTAATAAAATTTAATTTATATATCAAGTGGAGCATTAAGACCAGCCATAATGCTCTGCTTGTGAAAGTAAATCTGTTGGGCATCACTTTGACACTCAGACAATAATTCTAAGTGTCACAATGCTGGACAGGACAAGGGAGAAAAAAAAAAAAAAGATTAAACATGTAGCTTTCAAAAGTGCAACAGCAGAGCGAGCGCATGGATGTTATACACGGTTATGATAAAAATAATATAAATCAGCAATAAAAGTAGAAATCCAGCTTCCTTCATGAGCTGAGAACCCTGACTCTGTAGTAAGCCTACACTCTGCCTGTGTTGTCCCTGAAAGCCCATAAAATACAGCCTATAGTTTTTTACATTTGGTGAAGATGTTCAAAAGACTCCCTCTTGCACCACGGTCCATGCAGGATCTATCTTACGGGGAAAAGGAAAATGACTCCTGCAGCTTTGTTGAAAACAGTCATCAAATGTAATTAGTTCCAATTAGATCAGGGGTGTCAAACTCACTTACAAAAAGGGACTAAAATTAAAAACCTTTTTCAAACTAAGGACCAGTTCAGAATATATTTACCTCTATTTAAGATACACAACATATTTCTTGGTTGCAGGTTCCTCATCAAAATTTGATTGGTCTCATTTGATGTTCTCTGTTGCACTGTTGACTTCATAATCAAAGATTACTGAAAAAATTCAAGCAATCGAAGTATTTTACTTTTAACATATCATCTTGAGGGTCAGATAAGATGTCATTGAGGACCACATTGGCCACTGTACCTTGATGACTCATGTGAATTAGAGACTCAATCCTCTGCCATCTGGGGTCAGCCTACTTGAAGGTGATCATGTACTGAACTGATCTTCATTGCTTCATCTTTGCATCTTCTGTTCTTGTTTCTTAAGAAACACTCATCAGCTTCTCCCTTCAGTCTTCTTTGCAGATCCTGGACTCGAGTCTTCTGGACTTGACTCCACGTCTCCTCTATTTTACAAATGATATGCTAAAGTTGTGTTTGTGGTTGAACAATTTACAAAACAGTGCAACACAGTGTAAATTTACCATTTTACACAAAAACGATCTTTGGTTCAAACTCTGGCATGAAAGGAATGACACTTCTTTGTCTGCCATGTTTTCTTCTCTCTTCCAGTAAATTCAGTCATCATAGATATTTTTATAGGGGCATTATTTTCCAACTCTCTACCTTCTTGATCAAGTTTACTCGATCAGGACTCAGTCAAAGCCAATACTTAATCATGTCCCCATCTGTCCATCAGATTCTAATCAGAAAGTAGGGAACAACTGCATCACAGCTCGTGTGAGCTGCTGGGAGTCTGTGGTCCTGGGTTCAGAGTTGGAGGCACCACTCCCCACACACATCCTCTTCCACACCACTCATTAATGTCCCACTGCCAGTTGCTGCACTCTCCCCTTGCTGCTGCTGGCCTGCCACTTCTTCCTGATGAGGAAATATTGAGTGGAGAACCACAAACCTCAGGGTTGTGTCTCCAAAGTCCGCTCATGTGCCTGAACTGTGAACGAGAGAGAGTGACAGAAAGAGAGCGAGAGACCGAGAGAGAGAGAAAGAGGGGGGGGGGGGGGGGGCTTAGGAGTAGGAAGAAGAAGAGGAGGAGGTGATAGTGTTGTGGTAAAGGTGGGAGAGAGGGCAGAGAGTTCTCATGCAGGTGGAATTGTTTTCTATCCACTGAACTGGAAAACATTTCTGTGAAAAAGTGTGGGAGGTTTTGCAGAGAAATGCCAAGCCACTGTGGTGAATAGTAAAGCTTTAACACAGATAGTAAATTACTTTGGAGAGATGCGCAGTGCTTATACATAGTAGGTTTCATAAGTCATCAGACTTACAATTAGCATCCATCTATCCAGTTTCTTTACTGGCTTTTTCTTGTCTGGGTCGCGGAGTACTCCCCATCCCCAGTGGTCATTGTGTGAGAGGCAGGACACGCACTGGGAAGTCTGCAAGTCCATTACATATGAATCATTATAGTTTAATTTCAGGAAAAACCTAGTTAATGCTAAAAACTGAGAGCAGTGATGATCAACTGTAGGTCTGGTGAGGGGTGGGGGGGGGGGGGCGGGGGGCGCGGGGGGGGGGGGTGGCACCCAACAGTGACGTACTGAAAGGTGAAAATAATGTGAGAAGGAACAAAAGTGTCAGGGTGTTCAAGATACTGTAAATGTGTTTGCACAAGTTCAGTCAGGTCAGATGGACATTCTTTTTTTGTTGAGACATTTTGTCCTTCATCCAAAGGACTTCATCAGTCTGAGGAGCCAAAACAAACTCAGTCCCATAAGCAGCACACTCACATAGTGGACCAAACAGTTTCCTGGTGATAAGATGGTTTCTGGGGGCCGCCCTCTCCCCCGTCGACTCCTCTCAGGCAGCCACAGCCAAAGTGGTTCAAAACATCAAAGTTCATGTTTAATAATCCGAATAATGAAGGACGAAACGTCTCAACAAAAAAGAAACCGTCCAGATGACCTGACTGAACCTTGTTGGATTTTATACCTGGATTATTGAGCATGAACTTTGATGTAAATGTATGTATTACTTTAAAGCATCACCCCAAATAAATTATTGAATAATGTAACGTTTTAATTTAGCAGTTCATGTGAGTGTTAAATGGAGTTCTGTTGGGACTATATCAACATGATGTTAAATAACAAAAACAACAGCCTTTTGCTTCAGAAACTCTTTTCACTTCTAAGGCTGTATTTGTTCCACTGGTTCTTTTGTATTTACATTTAAGTGGAAAAAAAAGTATTTTATTTATAGCCCTAGAATTCCTTGAAGTACATCACCTGCCATTTTTAGCGCAAAACTTTTTAACAACTATCTTGTGTTGACAAATGAGAATTATTGTCATTTTATTCAAAACTTGAAAGCAACAGGCAAACCCTGTTTGATGTTAGAATTCAAAAATATGTGTTGAGGATGACTCTCATCTATGATGGCCCTGAGGTGTAATTAAACAACATTTGAAAAAACAGAATTACATTAAAAAAAAAACAACAACATTCATTCAACCTATTTACAAGAGAGACCTGATGCTGACAAAAACACAACATTTGAAAAAACAGAATTACATTAAGCCAAAGCAGAAGTGACCAAAGCGGAAGTGACCAAAGCAGAAGTGGCTGGAATCACATTTGAAAAAATGGAATTACATTTGAAAAAAATGTTGTTATATTTGAAAAAACAAAATTAAATTAGAAAAAAAACAGTTACATTTGAAAAAACGGGATTACATTAAGCCAAAGAGAAAGTGGCCAAAGCGGAAGTGGCCAAAGCAGAAGTGGCTAGAATCACATTTGAATACATGGAATAACATTTGAAAAAACAGAGTTACATTTCAAAAAACGGAATTATATTAAGCCAAAGCAGAAGTAGCCAAAGAGGAAGTGGCCGAAGAGGAAGTGGATGAAGCAGAAGTGTTCGGAATCACATTTGAAAAAACAGAATTACATTAGAAAAAAACCCAAATCACATTAAGCAAAACCAGAAGTCATATTTTTTTCCCCGTTTCTTTTTTTTCAAATGTAATTCCCGTTTTTCAAATGTGATTCAGGCCACATCCGTTTGGCCACTTCCGCTTTGGCTTAATGTACTGTAATTCGGTTTTTCAAATGTTGTTGTTTTTTTTTGTGTGTGTCTTTTGAAATGTCATTCTGTTTTTTCAAATGTTGTTCATTTACACCTCAGGGTCACCATACTTCCTACCATATCAGACTTTAGTTTAATATCTATAAATCTGAGGTATGTTTGAATTTACAATATGTTTAAGTACATAAATGCATATTTATGTGAGCCTATAAAAATTACTTTCACCCCTTGGACATTTTACCTTTTTATTTTTTATTATAACTCAGTCATGGTCAATAAAAAAATGATTTTTTTTTTAACAACACAAAAAGAAAATGCTTCAACCCTCTGTATGCAGTACCACCTGCTCTTAGTCTCTCTCACTTTTCTCCTTCTTGCACGGTCACTCAGTTTGTGAGGATGACCTGCTCTTGGTAGGTTTACACATGTTTAATATTCCTTCATTTCTTCATGATAATTTTAACAGAACTCCTGGGAATATTAAGGGATGAACATTCTTTTTTTTATCCATCCTCTGACTTGCAGGTTTCAATAATCCTTTCTCTGAATTAAATTAGGACAGTCTCTTTAAATGGGGGGAACAATTTTGCAGTCACCTATTTCAATTACATGTATTCCTTTGTAAAAGCTTGGCTTTGTCATTGAAGGGGATTTCTCTGATTTTATTATATTTTTGTCAAAACTACATTTATATTGACCAGTCGTGATGTCAAATAATAAGATAATAGGGCAGAACATCCAAGGGGTAAATAATTTTATAGGCACTGTGCAAGTGTGTGCACGTGTGTCAAACCCAGCCAGTCGAAGCTGCTTGTCCTGAGCCTGGTTCTGCTGGAGATTTCTTCCAAATGAGGGAGTGTTTCCTTTCTACTGTCACCTTCATGCTTGCTCAAGTTGAGTCTGTGATGGAGTTAAACTCAAAGCAGTCTGCTCCTCAGATAAATACTGTAAACTTTCTTTTTATGTATATGAATGTTTCTGTACAGTGCCCTGAGATGACTTCTGTTGTGACTTGGCACTATATAAATAAACTGAATTGAACTGAATTGGATTGTGTTGCAATATTACTTTGAATACACCCCTATGCTCATCCTTATTAGGGTTGCTATCCAATGTAAAGAGGGCCCGAGGTTCATAACTTTTCAATTCAGTTTATTTATATAGCGCCAAGTCACAACAGAAGTCATCTCAGGGCACTGAACAGAAACATTCACATATAAAAATAATAATTTAACACTATTTACCATGACATTTGTCATGATGCTGAACATCTAAATGGCATATGGACTGCACTTATATAGCACTTTTCTATTTTATCAACATACTCAACTCTCTTTACAATACTATCTGTGTCTTCATTTACCCATTCATACAACACTCTACTAGATCTGTTCAAAGACTAATCAGAGCTTTATCACATTCATACACTGATGGGATACACATTGGAGGCATGGAATTGAATGCCTAACTCTCCCATTGGAGGACAACTGCTCTAACCACTCAGCTACAGCTGCCCATGTAGGAAATGTATTAAAAGTTTTAGTCAATTTATTGAATTAGACTTGTTAATTTACCTCCCAACTTAACTTTCTCCCCATTTTTAGTGTCTTATTTTGTGATTCAGTTAGCCCCTGTCTTTAATGTTTCCATCTCAAGCTGAAAAGATTTTGGCTTTCGTCCTCAGTTTGGTTCATCAAATAGTTATGTGTAATAATTACAGCACTTTTCAAAGAGCAAAAAATTAAGACAACAATATCCAAACAAAATAAAGTGAGAGTGAGTTTTCAAACTGGGCTGCAGAAACTCAGTTTGTCCTTGGAAGAAGATTATTTTTTTCCATCTAATTACTCATCCTTCGCAGTGAATGCGAGTGAAGTGTGGATGCTAAAAGTGTCACCATGCCAGAAGTAATTGGCCTTTATCATTAGGTTTGGCATGTAAGGCTTACAAGGAACAGAATGTATTTAAGAAATTAATAAAAGTCAATAAATGTTAAACAGATTTCTAATTTTCTCTGGCATTCATCACGCAGCGTGGTGGTGAAACTTAAAAAGTAGGCTGAAAAGATTGTGAGAGCTTCATATGAATAATTACTGTTTAATTATCAGGTCAGTGTTTGTAATAACCTCTGCTGTCGGTCCAGCTGCAGCCACTTGTAACTCTTCAAGGTTTATGTGGCTAATTTAAGCGTATGCACCATAAAGACTAGAAAGGGCCTACCTTAGGCTGCTGTGGTGTGCTCCTGCAGGTGCCCTTGGAGAGAGTCACCTCCACCAATGTGACTGGTGTATTGTGCTTTCCTACATTATTTGTATAAACAGCTATTGATCCTTTGGGGAGGACTGGCACTAGTCAGCAACTTTATCAACAGCTGAAAAGAAATGAAATTACATTTTTTGATGGATGCTCCTGTCAGGCTTAAAGAAAAGCAAATGCCTACAGCACCAGAGGTTGCTGCGCTCGCCAAACAAGAGGCGTACAGGTGAACCCGGCTTTGTTTTAAGATGATGTGAGGGCCCCCAGATCCAGCACAACTCTTTTAAATAATTATCAGCCTCAAGTGAAAGGCAGTACATGGACCATGATGTTTTGGCCTCTGTGTGTAACAGTGGAAACCATGCCCGTAAGAGCTGAGCCTCCAGACATGATGCAACAGCTGGTTAACGTTCATGTTAATGTTGAACGTACTGCGCTGCAATCCCATTACATTACTGTTAGTTACACAAACAAGAAACTCATCGTTCAGGAAGTGCTTTCCCCCTTTTTATACATCAAGTAAAACATCTGACTTACGGGGTAATATTTTCTACAGTAACTAATTTCAACCTGAACATATTGTAGCATCCCAGAGCGACTGTGGCTGCAAGGGATGCTGGGTAATGTTACAATATGTAAATGTGGACACAACACTAAACAGAAAATCAACAGGGACAACCCAACTGAACACCTAGCTTGAAAAAGTCCACCTATTTCTTTACCAAGACTACCCAGCATGCATTTTCTCAGCCAGTCACTTGTGTTCAAGTACAAATCGTAATTTCAATTATTCTGACTGAAATTTAACAATAACCCACAAAACTTAATGATTCTGTAAACAATAATTATATAATGACTAACTACAATTACAACTTAATAACTACAATTTCATTGTGGATTTTAAAATTTACAGGTTGCAGTTGAATGCACATCTTTACGTGGTAAAAAAACAAACAAACTATAAAGTAAAATCTGCCTGCAACGCCTTCATAGAAGCTGGGAGTCCCATATTTTGGTCCCACCCACTCTACATCAGCACTGTGATTGGTCGATTCTCCTGTAATTAAACAAACATCCGCAGGAGACTGACTGAGCTAAAACCTTCTCTAATAACAGTGATGGTCCAACCAATGGCAGCTTCTTCAAACAAGTTTTTGCACGGAGACAGAAAATTAAAAATAATCTGATTGAATAACATTAGCAATATGTTAATAATGTTTTTTTTTTCATTAATAAAAAACTTGCACAACTACTGAGTAGTTTACAGAAAATAAAATAAATTATCAAATAAATTAGCGAAATAAAAAACTACATTGAAAACATGGTATGGTATGGTATAAAGTTTATTCATTTAAAAAAAAGTACAAAACAATTCCATAACAATATAAAAAAAAAGATACAAAAGATTTAAAATGAAAGGCAGCAGAAAGAAGAAAAAATCTTATTATATCTGCCCCTTTTTTCAAACAATTATTTCAATCATAATAATTTTCACATTGAAAACATTACACTATTTAGAGTACACACTGGCTAAATGTTAGAATTTTTGCCTGGAACAGTTCTTAATGAGGCATTTAGGATTTTTTTTATTTGCATTTACATCTACAACCAATTAACTTTTTTACCAGCCCAAACCAAGATGGCCGTCATTGCCATTTCACCCTAGAAAACACGCAAATGACCATAAATCAGTCAATTTTAAATCCTGTGCTAAAACTTGGTATAGTTTTAGCCAAAAGTCATCTACAAATTATAGTGAGTGCTACTCGTTGTGCAAGATCTTTGCTTTGAACTTCCTGTTTCCCTAGGGTCAAAATAATTCACTAGGTTAAAGGTCATTTGGCCCCAAGTTTACAGAAGGGTTCATTTTTAGAATCCACTATTGTTAACCACATTTTATTGTTAGCAAAATACCCCATAGACCACCGAACAGATTTTGATCAGACTATCAGGAGGTCCTTACTAAATTTTAGAGCCCTTTAAATTCAAAATGGCCACCACAGCTAATCAGCATTAGCAAACATGAAGTGGGTATGACTCAGTCAGTTTTACAGATATTGAAATGATCTGAAATTTGATGTGATTGTGAGTCATTAACAACACATACTCCCATTACGGCATGAGACTGTTCATAAAGGTTTTTTTTTCCAAGTGTTTCACTAAAATGGCTCGTTATAAATCATGTTAATGTAAAACTCTTGCTTGAAATGCAACAAACAATATGTATTTCTTTAAGGACTGCAAGCCTCTAATTGATATGAATAGAGAATCTCTGACACTCTTGGAGGTTACTAATTCTCTTTTTGGCTGTTGCACTTTCCACATGGCTTTAATGTTGCCTTGTTAACTTCCGAATTGCTGATCGAAATGTAATTCCCTGGAGCAAAGCGGGTTTGAGCAGCGGCCCTCAGACTACGAGCACTAATGAGATTCCAGCAAGCTCGTTCATTATGAAACAACTTTGAGGCCAATTGTCCATCACTAATAATCACATGGTAATAACCAACCGCAAACGCACTGAGGGACAGAGTTACAGTCATTTACGCTTTTAAGTTCACTCTTCTTCAGCAAGGACAAAGAAAGAAGAAAAGGAGAGTGATGAATGTAAAAATGGAAGATGACAGTGATGAGAAAAGGAGGAGTTGTACATGAAAGAAAATACGTAGGTGGAATCTCATGAGACACAGAGAAAATCTGAAGGTAAAACGGACACGAACCAAGAGGGGTGAATTTCAACGATTTGATTAATAATGAGATGGTCAAGATGATGAATGAATAAGAAACTGTTAAATCAGTTGCTGCATGTGTTCAGGTGGAGATGATGGAGACTCTGTTCACTAATGTCAATTTTAACGTGAGTGCAAACAATCCATCATGGTAGTTCTTTATCGTTTACAAAGTGTTCTGGTTGGGAGGACTACATTTGCACCACCTCATGGGCTGGAGAACATAATGGAGTCTAAATTGATGCCATCGAAAATCACATAGTGTGCAGACAGTAATTAGGGAATCAAAGGAAATCCCAGAGCTGCATGCAGGTCATTACAGGTGTGTTGAGTTGGAGTAACAAAGTGTTTAAAAATAGTAAAGAGGTGATTGATTTATTTTCTTTCTTTAAACATTTGCAAGGAAAACTATGTTTTCAAATACATGAATGCAAATAACTTTTTTCTTTATAATATATTTGTTTGTTAAGAGTGTTACAAAGACATAAGAACACATTCAAACACTTGGCAAACTGAACAAAGCACATGTGCAGTTGTAAACCTTAAAAAAAACAAGACTGAAAGATTTGACTGTTTCAAACGTGTATATCCTGGCACACAGTCAGGTCCACAAGGTTGCTAAAGGTTGTGGTTCTTCGCCTTTAATGTAATTCAGAAGAGAGACCCATGTTTGGCCAAACTCAGCTCCTGTTTCTTCATTATACAGTTTCAGTCTCTCCAGGTGCAACATGTTAAACATCTCTCCATCCACAAGGCAAATGTCGGGACAGAATCCAGTTTCCAAATAAGAAGGAGAACAATTTTATGGCCATGGAATTATGCTAATAAAAAAATCAAATCCAAGGACTTACAAGATGTTATATTATATATATATA
>NC_056515.1:13436288-13455108 GCF_014905685.2 Nematolebias whitei
TATATATATATATGTATGTATATATATATGTATATATATGTATATATATGTATATATATATATATACTGTATATATAGGTGTTTGAAACTGTAAAATTAAGATTAATCTATTGCCTTGGGAACAGACATTGTTTTACAAATATTCAGCTCCGCTCACAAACTTCTTAGTTAACACTAATGTAAATGTACTAAAAAAAACAAAAAAAAATGTCACTGTGTTAACCTCACTGCCAATATGAACTCATTTCCCATGAAACGGACAAATCGTTTTAATGAGAGTTCAACTGACCTCGGAGTTTTTGAAACATCCGAACTCGCTATTTTGATATCTTCCTTTATCGAAAAGAAGTATTTCAACCAGACTCGTTCCCATGAAGATAACACCATAAGAACCCTTTGTTTAATGGCATTCCTTTTCAGGAGATGTACAGCGACACCTTAGGTAAAACATTGTAAGTTTTAAGTTTGATTCAAAATATGTCATACCTGGATGTTTATTCATGAAAAATGTGTGTTTTTCGTAATATTTCTTTAAGATAATACATTTGTCTTATTTTCTCTTTTAAAAGGAAAACTTTTAAGGCAGAGAAAAGGGACTTTAGATTTTATAAAAAACAAAACCAAGAGTTAGGACCACTTATTCTGAGAGGTGGACCTCAATCTCTGTAACACACAGACAGTAAGCACTTTTTCTTCTAAGAAAACTTCTGTACAAAACACACGCTTTGAAGAGATGCTACAAAGCAACATGCTTCTGCACAGAGAACTGGAGAGAGAAAAAACCCAGCAGAACCAGAACCAGGCATTAACTTGAGTGCTGTCGACCAGGCAACGTCACACCGCAGAGTGGTAAATCCCAGCTGACTACCTTATGGACCTTCGTCCCTCTAACCGATGACAGGTGAACTTTGAGGACACTTCCTCCTTTTAGGAACTGGAACATCTGGGCTGGCACCATTTTAAGCAGCTGTCGGAACCATGCTCTGACCCTCTACATCCTGGTAGGACAAAGACTTTTCAATGCCTTTCTAGTGACCCTACTTCACAATAAACTTATCAGACAAACTATCGCTCACCTTAGATAAGTGTAACCATTTCACAAACAGAAACCAGTCCAAAATCTGCGTTTTAAGTTCAATATAAATAGTATTGGTGGCAGGACGCCACCAATACTATTTATATTGGAGGTGGTGTGCTGCTGACCTCAACTCGGGATGCCGTGGGTCGGTGGGCAGAATACTTCAATTCAAATTCAAATTCAAAAATATTTTTTTTTAATCCCAAAGAGAAATTAAGTGTTGTCCTAGCTCATCATCCTGTTTTCATTCAAGAGTCGTTATAGATGCTGATAGCTTTGGGTAGGAAGGATCTCCTGTAGTAAAGCCGAATAATTGGCCACAAATACCAATTCGTCCACCCGGATCCAGCTTGCCATCAGATTCGGTGGGCCTCTCAGTCCTCCTGGGCAGCAGGACTGCCCGAATGCCGGGCAGAATTCATCCATGAGCGATGGCCACTCCTCCTAGCAGTCTGCTGAGCTCCTTGTCGACATGGACAGATTGCTGAAGGTACCATGGGATGATTTCAGTCCTCCTTTTGTCACAAGCAAGTTTCAGCAAGTTTCCCACCAGCTCCAGGATTTTGGCAGTCAGGTACTTGAGCACCACCACCAGGTTTACGGGAATTCATCCACGGCTCCTCCTTTTCAACTCATTTGAGATTTGAGGCTGTAGTTGTGGTATTTGAGCTTGTGAGATGTTAATCAGATGCTCCTGGTTGTTAAAAAACACATTGTTGCCATGGTTACACAGCATAACAAATGCCCAAAAGTAAGAAGGTTTCAGTAAAAATCCTTCCAGCTGCACAGCATCTGATATCAGAGGAAATAATCATCTGAAAAAGTGATTTACATCCAGAAAAAAGAGGAACTAAAGTTTTCAAAAGCAATAACTCAGAATGAATATAACAGAGCTACTCCAACATGCAGCCACACCGAGCGGTGCAATTCTAGAAGGAAATAAATACTTGGAAGACCTCCTCAATCCCACTGGCACTTCTTCCATTGAGGAAGCAGAGCCTCGGGACTTTGGGTCGGGCTCTCCAATCTCTGATGCTGAGGTCACCAAGGTGGTAAAAAAGCTCCTCGGTGGCAGGGCCCCAGGGGTGGATGAGATTCGCCCAGATTCCTTAAGGCTCTGGATGTTGAAGGGTTGTGTTGGCTTACACGACTCTGCAATATTGTGTGGACATCGGGGGCAGTTCCCATGGATTGCCAGACTTGGGTGGTGGTCCCCTTTTTCAAAAAGGGGGACCGTAGATTGTTTTTCAACTAGAGGCGATCACGCTGTTAAGCCTCCCGGTTAAGGTCTATTCTGGGGTTCTGAAGAGGAGGGTCCATCGGATAGTCGAACCTCAGATTCAGGAGGAACAGTGCAGTTTTCGTTCTGGTCGTGGAACACTGGACCAGCTCTACACCCTCAGCAAGGTCCTGGAGGTTGCGTGGGAGTTTGCCGAACTAGTCTACATGTGCTTTGTGGACTTGGAGAAGGTGTTCGACCGCATCCCTCGGGGAGCCCTGTGGGGGTACTCTGGGAGTATGGGGTACCAGTCCCTTTGATACGAGCTGTTAGATCCCTGTATGACCGGTGTCAAAGCTTGGTCCGCATTGCCGGCAGGAAGTTGGGCTCGTTCCCAGTGTGAGTTGGACTCCGCCAAGGTTGCCTTTGTCACCAATTCTGTTCATAACTTTTATAGACAGAATTTCTAGGTGCAGCCAAGGTGTTGAGGGGATCCATTTTGGTGGCCTTAGGATTGCGTCTCTGCTTTTTGCAGATGATGTGGTCCTATTGGCTTCATCAGCTCGTGATCTACATCTTTTGCTGGAGCGATTTGCAGCCGAGTGTGACGCGGCCGGGAAGAGGATCAGTTCCTCCAAATCTGAGGCCATGGTCTTGAGCTGGAAAAGGGTAGATTGTCATCTTCGGGTCGGGGAGGAGGTCCTGCCCCAAGTGGATGAGTTTAAGTATCTTGGGGGTCTTGTTCACGAATGAGGGAAAAATGGAGCATGAGATTGATAGGCTACCTACCTACCTACCTACCTACCTACCTACCTGCCTGCCTGCCTGCCTGCCTGCCTGCCTGCCTGCCTGTCTGCCTGCCTACCTACCTACCTACCTACCTACCTACCTACCTACCTACCTACCTACCTACATGTCTATATATGTGTATGTGTGTGTGTATGTGTATATGTATTTATCAACATCATTAATAGGCTGAGTCAATGTATATATCTCTTTTTTTTAATAATATATATATATATATATATATATATATATATATATATATATATATATATATATATAATATATAAATGCTAAAAATAACACAAAGGGAAAAGATCTGAAAGCTTTCCTTACACAATGCATTAAAATATATATATATTCACGCATGCAAGTGAAACAGGAAAATAGACCAGCCATTGAGGATAAAGTAGGAATCTGATAGATTCTTGATATAATTGCAGCTAATTGGAGAAGCTTAGTGATTTTTCCAGTGAAGCCATTATCAGTGCATATGGTTAAGAAAAGTCTGCTCATGCTCAGTGATGAGTCAATATGAGAAACAGAAGATGAGCCAGAATAAACAACAAAACCCACAGTTCTGCTTGGCTTGGTGCTGGCCACACTCATCCTGTATGTACATACACACCTAACATGCACAAGTGCTTATGGACAAATAACACATAGATACTGAACTACTGGACCATGACAGGCCCTTGGTCTATTGATACTGAGGCTAAACACAACAAAAGTAACAATTCAATGCCTAGAAAACACAAGGTTGACAATAAAATATACTGTTTAACAAAGAAAACACAATTTATATTAAATTTATTTTAATACTGTTATTCAAATACAACATTAAGTGCTTTATAATACAACTAATAAAAAAGATAAATAATATGCTGGTCACTTTTTATCCAATATTGCAAAATCATACCTCCATTTTCTATTCCAGGGTTGTCATTTTATACACAGCTGAGAAAATGTAATATCAATAGAATGCAAAATATGTGTTGCTTTTCATTTATGCACTTACCATATGCATGCAACCTTGCATGTCCTGCATGCATCTCTGTGACCCTGTGTGCTTTATGTATCAGGGACTAGCTCTGCCTCACTCTGAAAAGGATCAAGCCATGTTTTATTTCATTGCAAACATCAATATTTACCACAATCATAATGGGCAAATAATATTGAAAATAAACCCTTGTCAAAAACCCTTAGTACTTACAATGTGAGCATAATTACTTGCTCTCAGCGCACATTGCAGTGTATAAAATACTTTTGCAAGGCAATGGGTGAATATAGCTATGATGAATATAATATTTTGTGCTTTTACATATTGTTTATCTTTGCTGAATAAAGTTGTTAGAGTGAAATTATTATTTAAATTGACATATGAAGTAAAGCACATGGTTGATCCTGCTACAAATGTCAACGAGTCCTTGATCCCCTCCTCCACATGTAAGAACAGTACTGTGGATCTGATTCATTGAAAATTATTGAAGAAGAAATCAAGAAGTCTCTTCTGTATTTATTTTACTTGAATATCCTGAGACTCTAAAGCAGTAAACCACTGCTAGAGCAGGTTATTGACAGCTAAAGCTCTCCACTGGCATGGCAATCTGCCACTAATTTTTATTTATTTTTGAAAATAGCTTAACAAAAGATTTGTGGTTTAAACTGTTTAGTCTCACAACATAAAAACAGCATTGATTAAAATTATTCATCGTGTCAAAACTAATTGCTCATTGGTTATTTGGAAGAACTAGAAGTAAACTTTCAGTGATGTTTTTGTAATACATGTCTTGTATAACTCAAAGTTTGGTGTATTTTTTTTAGTTTGCACATTTGCATTGACTATAAGAAAAGACAAATAGTTTTACTAATGGTAAATTTTCAATCTACAGATAACTAATTATGTGTAGAAAGTAATTTAATCCTTCCACACACCAGCCATCAATTCCCCCTAACTAGGCTAAATTAAATTATGAAGAAACACAAGAATGGTGTAAACACTTGTCCTCGGGTTAATATTGATGAACTCATTTAGTAAGTGTCTTCTAAAATCAACTACATTAATCAGTTCTGTTTGCCTTTAAGTTAATTTCAGGCCATTGTGAATGGTGTTGTTTGCCTCATGAGGCAGAAGTCAGATGTTTTTTTTTTTCTTTTAGGAAACACAACCTTTGAATTTATTATTTATTTTTTACTGAAGGATTAAACAACATTGAAAAATGGTTGAACAGACATTCATTTTTCAAGTCTTTGTGGGCCCACAAAACCCCAAAAGATGCCAAAAAAGTTACATAATATGAGTCAGGACTTGTCCTGTCATAAGGATTTGATGCACAGGTTTTGATCACGATGTAAATAACATGTTGGTCAATTTGTACTTTCGCAAATGTGTAGACCTACCTCATACCAAGTGTTGTCACTATGTACAAAGTGATTACCTTTATAAACACAGACATTAATGTTTTATATAGCTCGGGGGAGTTGGGATCCCCACCCCCTCCTGATTTAGAAAAAACAAAAAACAAGATTGTCCTTCCAACAATTAATTTACTTTTAAGTACTATAAAGAAAAGCACGTCTATCCACCTTTTATATCAACACGATTCATGTATGTCACTCAAGAATTATGTCCCTCCCTTATCAGCCTGACAGTGATTCATTCCACTGAACCCCTGACATAGAGGGTGCATAAAGACTGGACAGACTGAACGACTGTGACTATTCAACCTGTGGTGAAGCTCTGATAGTGTAGTGTTGGGGACTTCTGCCTTTCAAGTGGGAGATTGTGATTTGATCTACATTGACAAAATCCTTTTGTTTTTATTCTTTACTAAACCAAATAGTTTAGCTGATTGTAGATGGAAACCATGACATTTGTTTATTAAGTTTGAACAGATCTCTGATTAGTAGGAACATTGGGCCTTGTGTGAATATATATGTTATATTATGTGAATAATATAGCTCATAATTGATATTGACAGAAAACACAACACACTGAAAAATATTTTTTATTGGATTTATTGGAGTTATTTATTTGACATATGTCTTCTGCTTGTAAACTGGTATTTTTAAGAGCTTTACGTTGTTGTAAAGCTGCTAAATAATAATGACAATTATTTATTAATGACATAATTATTACAAGACAAATCAAATCCATCTTCAACCTGGTTTAACATGATATTTAGACTGTGGAAAACTACATCCATATTTCATGTACACAGAACATTGCTCACCATTGTTTGTCCTCCAGACTAAAAAACAGTTATTACAAACAATCTTTAATAGGGCTGCAATTTTGTTGAGCAGTAATTGTTGTTTGCACATTTCCATGGCAACGACTGAAAGTGACAAATGAACTGTTCTCTGTGTAGATATCATTCTTTTTTTCTTTTTTTTTTTGGACTTCAATAATGTTGTATGGATGCATGTCAGGTGTTTATCAACCTGTCTTCAAAGTTTATATAGTTCTATATATTTGTAAAGGAAGAAAAAGCTAATACTGCAAGTCACATGATTGCATTACCAGGAAGCAGTATCACACGGTAAGGAAATAAAAAATAGAGTAGGAGGTGGAGAAAGGTGTTCAGTTCATGTTAGTTTCTGCAACTTAACTGAAAACATAGTACTGAATGTTCAATTTTCATTTCATTAAATAAATGTACACTTGATGGTACCTTAAGTGTGGCATAGACGAGATAAGGGATGTGGAATGTGATAGAGTTGTCCAGAGAGAGAGAGAGTTGTTGGCCAAATGTGGGGATACTCACAAGCCCCTGACTGAATGCCTCAGTGCTGGAGTTTTTCCCGGTGAACAAGATGGTTGCCTCTCTGCGGTTTTGGGTGGCAAGAGGGAAGATTCTGACTTTTGTTTGGGCTAGTGCACTAAACATGACTTCAGATTACTCAGCCTTTATGAAGTCTCTGTATGGTGTCCTGGAAGGGGCACCAAGTGGGGATTCCCTCGTTCTACTGGACCACTTCAGTGCCCATGTGTGCAATGACACAGGCATCTGGAAGAAGGTGATGAGAGTAATGGCCTTCCTGATTTGAACCCAATGGTGTTCGGTTTTTTTGGACCTCTGTGCTAGGCATTTGTTGTCCATAACAAACACCATGTTTGAACATAGAGTGGTTCATAAGTGTACTTGGCAAGAGCTCAGCATTGGCCCAATGTCGATGATTGATTTTGTAATTGTGTTGTCAGACATGCGGCCTGGGTGGAAAGGTTGCTCATTTGGTAGAGCTGTTGTTATTCAGCGAGAATGTCACTGGATCAAATTTCAACTGGGAAACTTCCTGGGTGGAATTTGAATATTCTCTTCATGCATGCACGGGTTTGCTCCAGGTACTCCGGTTTCCTCCCACAGACCAAAAACATCCATGATAGACTAACTGGTAAATCTAAATTGTCAGTAGGTGTGAGTGAGAGAGGGAATGGTTGTTTCTCATTAATGGCTGTTTTTCATCTGTTTCTATGTGGACCTGTGATGGACATGCGCCCTATCCAGGGTGTACCCTGTCTCTCGCACATTGACTGCTGGACATGAGCAACAGTGATGCCCACGACCCAGAAAGCAAGAAGTGGGTAAAGATAATGGATAGATGGATCAACTTGTAGCTCTATGTCTTGGACACTTGGGTGAAGAGAATAGCAGAGTTCTCAACTAATCACCAGCTGGTGGTGAGTTGGATCTGGTAGTGAGGGAGGCTGCCAGAAATATCTAGTAAATCCAAATGCATAGTAAGTGTGAATTGAAAACCTTTGTTGAAACCCTTGATCCATGTGACTTTCAACTCACTCCTCTGGGAAAGTTTTTCACATGTCCCAGCGAATGTCCGAGACATGGAATCTGAATGGGACATGTTCATGGCCTCTATTGCAGATGTGGCTTCCAGGAGCTGTGGCTTGAAGGTCATTGGTGCCTGTGGTGATAACAACCAAAGGACCCTCTGGTATGTACCAGCAGTGATGGACGCTGTCAGGCTGAAGAAGGAAGCCTTCTGGACTGGGCTTTCTTGGAGAACTCCTGAAGCAGCTAATAGGTACAGGGTGGCTAGAAGGAATGTGGCTTGGATGTGGAAATGCTGACCTGGACATAAGATATTGCTGAACACTGAAAGTAGCACTTTGAGGATCCCCTTAAATTCCCCACTATGTCCACTTTTGAGGATTCTGGGGACTCAGCAGAAGAAAAATCCAATGCCATGGCAGAGGTCATTGTGGTAGTCACAAAGCTCCTTGGTGGCAGGGCGCTAGGGGTGGATGAGATTTGCCCCAAGACGCTGAATGCTCTGGATGTTTTGGGGCTGTCAATGTTGAATGTCTCTTCAATGTCTCATGGAGGACTGGGACAATGCCTGTGGAGTGGCAGACCAGGAAGGTGGATCCAATTTTTCAAAAAGGGGGACCAGAAACTGTTCCCACTGTATTGGAATTCCACTTCTCGCTCTTCCTAGGAATGTCTACTCTAGGGTGTTAGAATGGAGTTGCCGACTGATGGTTGAACTTCAGATTGGGAGGAACAGTTTGGCTGTTTCTGGCAGTTTGGCAGTTTCTGGTCATGGAACAGTGGACCAGATCTTCACCCTTGAAGAGTTGCTAAGGGGGTCATGGCAGTTTGCTTTTACAGTCTTTATGTGTTTTGTTGATCTGGAGAAGTTTTATGACCATACTGCTTGAGGCATTCTGTGGGGGGTGCTGAGGGAGTATGGGATGACTTGGTTGCTTTTAAGAGCTGTTCGATCCCTGTATAACCAAAACAGGAGCTGTGTCCACATTCATGGCACAGTTGAGCTTGATCTCAGTGCAGATTGAACTCCACCAGGACTGTCACTCATCTCTGATCCTGTGTGTGGTGTTCATGGACATAATCTTAAGGGACAGTTGTGGAGAGGAAGTTGTCTGTTTTGGAAACCTCAGGGTCTCATCTCTGCTTTATGCAGATAATGTAGTTCTACTGTCACCTTCAGGTCATGAGCTTCAGCATGCACTGGTGTGGTCCGAAGCCAAGTGTTAAGTGGCTGGAATAAGCATAATTTCCTGTAAGTCTGAGGCCATGGTTCTTGACTGGAAATGGGTGGAATGCTCCCTCTGGGTTGAATGGGATGACTTTGACTCGGCTAGTGTTGTTCAGGTATTTGGGCATCTTGTTCACAATTAATGGTAGGATGGAGCGGGTGTGGATCGACTGATTGGGGTCTAAATTCTCTGTAATGTGTGTATTGCTTCAGTCAGTATTTGTTAAGAAAGAGCTGAGTGGAAAGACAAAGCTTTTGATTTGCTGGTCTTTTCATAATTTTTACAGGTATTTTAGGAGTCATCATTATTTTGAATAAAATAGTAAATTAATTCAGTTCAATTTATTTATGCAGCCCCATGTCACAGCAGAAGTCATCTCAGGAAACTGTACAGGAACATTCACATACATAAAATGTCAGGTAATATTGTTATTTATCTAAAGAGCCAATAGATTTCTTTGAGTCTTCAGTTCGTCACAGTCTCCCAACCACTGAAGATCTGCTACTGCAGTTTTGAATGTCCAACCCTAACCAAACTGATGAAAATTACAATAATAATAATTTAAAAACCACTGATCCAACTTATCGCAATATTATTTCAAAAGTATATTCCCATTGAATAAATTATCAATGTTGAAGCTTCTGCCAAGGTGGATAAGATGTGTACAGAGGCAAATACAAAATAAAACTGTGGTTGGCGGCTTCTTTTCATGAGCCCAAATAATGTTTTTTGTAGGGACCTAATCTACAAAACTATGAATTGGCAAATGAAATAATTTACCAACACTCAAATAAAGCATGCCATATCAAGGCAGACTGACAATAATTCATTGACTTATGTCCTTAATTGTACTGAGATAATTTTAAGTTAAAAGTAATGATGCAGACAATGGCGTTTTTAGGGTTAGGGTGACAAAAGAAAAATTATAATCTAATAGTAACTATTTACAACCCTATTGTTATTTAAAGAAAATCCTCATATGCAGAATGGTCTGAAACAACTGAAACTTGGACTTAAATCAAATATTAGCTGTTTAATGATATTTCACCCAAGCCTTTGCTATGTGACATACAACCATTTTGCATACATAAAAATGGGAATGGAGTTTATCTTTCTTTCAAAATGAACCGTTCAAGATTCTACCTGAGAGTCATGGCTCAAAAGTTGAGGCCTGTGGATTTATTTTTAAACCCCTACATATCTGATAAAGAACTTTAAATCTTCACTTTATTAAGGTGGATCTATTGTTCTCACACTGGATAAACCAGTCTAATTAAACTTCACTGTAGGATTTAAAGAATTCTTGTGATTTTTGTGAAGACAGTTAAAATGATCATCAGAATCTGGAAGAGGTTGCAATCAACTAATCTAATATAGAATAAAACAAATTTTGTGGCAAAATCTTTTTGCAGTTGACATGACTGATTGTCAAACAGGTTACATCTGTAATTTTTTTAAATTGGATTTGTGGTTCACTGTTACCACATAAAACTAATGCTTGGTATTTATGTTAAAAAAGTGTTGTAATGTTATTGATCAAGCCCTCGAAAGAGAAGAAACATTTTCTGTCAGGTATCCCACTAATACCAGGACTAATGTCGGACAAGTTATTTTGACCTCAGGATGCTGCATGAATAAGTTGATTCTCTGTTTGCATTTTCAATCCCAATGATGATCAAGCATCTTTGATTAAATCCAACTTTTCAAATAATGGCAGCCACCAATTTTAACACAGATAATGGTTGCAATAAGTCTCTCTGCATCCTAATGAGCAAACTATTGATCACCGAACGAGTCACACCATTGCAATAGTTATTAATGAAGCAGTAAAGGATAATCTAGTACCTGTTGGCAGAATTGTGTGACCTTGAATACTGTGTGTTTTTTTATCTTGTTGTCTCTGGGCAAAGCATTCATCACATCATTAAGAAATTCTGAGCTGACACCTGATTCTCATCAGCTGCCAGGAGTAGGAAGCTTTTTGAATATTTTATTACTTTTATTATTATTTTTCTGGTATAAGAAAATCTTGTCTTTGTAATGACCTCAGGCAATGTGTGTGTTTTCTTCTTTCTGTAAATATGTCTAATAGAAATGTTAAATTAATTGTTTAATATAAATATGGTACATAGCAGGTCAATGTAGCCACAACAGTCAGAGTGGAGATTGCTTGTCTTGTCATTTTCATTAGGTACTTTTACTATTGTTCATTTATTCTCATCAATAAATGCTTTTAGCAAAGATCTCATAAATAAGAAACCAAAAGTGCAATTTTAAAAGCAGATGTAGGACTTTTCAAAATCTATGAATTAAAATGGATGCAAATTGTGTTGAACAACTGTGTAACAGCAGACACTAAATTAACATTCAAGCTGTAGGAAACTTTAAATTATTTCTAAAGTAGCATTATTACAGACACACTAGCTATGTTTGAATGGACATAAGTAATCGGATTGAACGGCCATTCGGAATAAAAATGTGTCATGTAAACGCTCCATTTGGATTATTCTGAGCTGATTCAGCTCGATCCGAATGAATTTGTAATCTGAATGAGAGGGGTTGTTCAGGCCGATTCATAATCCGAACAGTGTGCATGTAAACACTTAATCTGATCATTTTATTCCGATCGTGGAAAACTGACTTGACTGCGCATGTGCGACATACGTCTACCTCAAGTATTTCTGCCTGTCTAGATGCTAATATGTCAGGGAAGTAAAACTGGTCGGTGAGCGACACAACATTTCTAATAGGAACTTTGAAAGAGCTCAACATGATCTGTATTACCTGTAGCTCACTCAGGGAGTGCTGTAACGTCTCCACCGTCATTAAAACCTGTCGTGGGTTCATTTTGGGCGCTCAGGTTTGTTTACGTTCATCACGGAAGTAGAACTTCTTCTGTGTTTTCTCTAAGGAGAGTTTAATACTCTGCCATGTCAGTACTTCTATTCTAAATAAAAGCCCGCTGCATGTAAACACGTCATGAACAGATTGTGCCCATTTAAATGATACATTTGGATTATTTTATCTGAATACATTTCAAACCGATTAAAAATTTTGCTCATGTAAACATATCTATTGACATTAAAAACACTGTACCTGTCAGGTTGTTTGCTGTGTCTCAAATATCATGGAATAAATAAATAAATAAAATGGAAACTGTAAGTTTGAACAAAACGTATTAAAATGGCACACTCATTCAACCTTTGTTTAGACAGGTTAATCTCATTGAGCCTCGGGGACTCATTTACAAGAGAGACCTGATTTCTTAACAAAGAATGATGACAACAGTGTGTAACAACAACAATAGACAGTAAATGTGCTCAAATGTATACAAATGTACTCTTTATCTGCCAATTTCTTAGGTAAACTTTTTAAGACTGGGTTGGGTTGGACCCCTTATTCCTTCAGAACTGCTTTATTATTTTGGCATCAATTTAATGTAGGTATTAGAAACATTTTTCAGAGATGTTATTCCATATCAAGACAGTAGCATCAGGGTTGCTGCTGATTTGCCAGCTGCACATCTAAGACACACATTTTTTTGTTCCACCATATTCTAAAAGTGCTTGTTTAGATTGAAAGCTGGTTACTGTGGAAGCCACCGGAGTCCACTGAATTGAGACTCATCAGACCAGCCCGTGTTTTTCTAATCCCTTATTGTCCAATTTAGTGAGTTTGTGTGAATTTTAGCCTCAATTTCCTATTCTTAGCTGCTACTGCCCATATGCTTCAAAGTTGGATTTGTTGTACGTTCAGAAATGGTGTTCTGCCTAACTTGGAGGGAGCAAGTGTTTATCTGTTGCTTTTATATCCAACCAGTCCGCCCATTCTCCTCAGATCTCTGACATCAACAAGGCATTTACTTCCACACAGCAGCCACTCTCGGGATATTTTCTCTTTTTCCAACCATTCTCTGTAAACCCTAGATATGATTATATGTGAAAATTCCAGTTGATCAGCTGTATCTGAAATATCCTAAACCAACCATATGGCACCAACAACCTCCCTTTACACATAATTGATCAGCCAACACACACACACACTCACACACACAATAGCTAAAACACAGTCAATTGTAAACATACTGATCTAAAATTTGACTTGATATGGCATGGTAGTACCCGAGAGTCATTCTCAAAACATTATCTGAGTGCTAAAAGAAAGTGCATGATGTCAAAATTTTCAAGGGTTAACTGAAATACATCTTAAAATAGGGGCAGCATGGTGGCGCAACTGGTAGAGCTGCTGCCTCTCAGCAAACAGGTCCTCAGATCCGGCTCAAATCCCAGTCCGGTGGCCTTTCTGGGTGGAGTTTGCATGTTCTCTCCATGCATGCGTGGGATTTCTCCAGATACTATGGTTTACTCCCACAGACCAAAAAATAAAAACAAAACACGCATGTTAGGCTGATTGATAACTCTAAAATTCTCTCTAGATGTGAGTGAAAGATTGAATGGTTGTTTGCCTCGTTTGTCTCTATGTGGCCCAGTGATGGACTGGAGACCTGTCCAGGGTGTACCCCGCCCCTCGCACAGTGATTGCTGGTCATGGGCACCGGCGACCCACGTGACCCAAAATGGAAGAAGCGGGTAAAAGATAATGGATGGATGGATAGATGGACATCCTAAAATGTTCATAATTTAAAATCTGGGATGAAAAGTCTAAATTCCATTAATATTTGATCAAACAGTTCTGTTCTTCTCACAATGGTTTTGAGCAGGCCTAATGTCTCTATTATGCTTAAAATAACGGCTTGTGAGTGTTTGCTGGTTTAGTCTTTATTATATTTGGATGGGGTGAAGGTCACTGTAAAGGTAGATGCATGTTGGGCTCCTCCTTGTTTCTGGTGTGAAAAAAAAGTTTTATGGTCTTTGTATTCTCCTTAAAAAGTGAGAGAAACCTGTACTGGTTGTACTGACAGTGCATATTTCTGTGCACGAGCTGAATGTTGCAGCATCTTAGTGTGATTATTGCACCAATCTGTACGAAACAGATAAATGTTTTTATTTAACAATAATACTTTGGATAATTTTTTTTTAGCTCAGAGAGTGATGTATGTGGTGTACTCACAACTATTTTGTGCATTTCAGGCTTTTTTTTTTTGTGCACCAATTAATTAAATGGAGCATAACAGCAGGTTGTGACCTCAATACACCATCATGGTTTGACACTTGATTGATTAGAGGAGCCATGGCTCTCTTCCAAGACAGCTTTATTATTGACAGTAAAAATGGTGGTGGTGTGTGTGTGTGTTTGGGGGGTGGGGGGTGGTGTGGAGGGGGGTTAACATTCAAACTTGATATCCTGTACAGGCCCTCCAAATATAGCTTTTTAAGGATTCGTCAACATCTGTTCCACTGACTTCCATGACTTTGAAGGTTGGATTTTGCTTATCTGTGTTTTTTTGGATACAGACTAATTTACATAGATCTCTATCATGGGTGTGCATCTCGCTCAGGGTGTTTATTTTGCTCCTTGCAAATCTTTAAAACTCTGGGCACATTGTTTGAAGACCAATAGGTCATTTTTTATGTTAACAACATGGTGAGCTAGGTGCATTTAAAGTTAAACATGCTGACTGACACAAACTAGATCAAACCAGTGATTACCCACAGCAATTTAAAAAAGGTATATAGACATATACTTATCACATCTTTATTTTCTCAGTTATATTTTACAGTTTATTTATTTCACACTGCTGAAAGGCTCAGTTGAACATTAATGATTTTGCTAACGCTTGCTTGTCCATCCATCCATCCATTATCTTCCGCTTATTCTGAAGGCGGGTCGCGGGGGCAGCAACGTGAGCAGGGAGGCCCAGACATCTCTTTCCACAGCCACCTCTTCCAGCTCTTCTGGGAGGATTCCAAGGCGTTCCCAGGCCAACTGAGAGACATAGTCTCTCCAGCGTGTCCTGGGTTTTCCCCGGGGTCTCCTCCCAGTTGGAAATGCCCGAAGCACCTCTCTAGGGAGGTGCCCAGGGGGTATCCTTACCAGATGCCCAAACCACCTCAACTGGCTCCTCTCGACGTGGAGGAGTAGCGGTTCTACTCATGTTTCATGTTTTCCTTGCAAGCACAAAATCATCAGCTAACTGTGATATACTTCAGGTGCAGCTTGTGAAAATTCCTGCAATAATATCAACTAGGTACAGTTTGACAGTAGTCCAAAGGTTTTTAAAACATAATTGACTTCCACCATAATAGAGGTTTTTGAGATGTAATTTGTTGTAATACTGCAGGAATCCCCTTTGGTCAGTGGGTATGTTTACATGGACATAATAATAATAATAATAATCATTTTATTTAAAAAACGCCTTTCATGACACCCAAGGACACTTTACAGTAATAACAAAGATCAACAGGAATAAAGAATATAAAATACATAAAGAATATAAAATACATACAGAATATAAAATGCGTAAAGAATATACAATACATACAGAATATAAAATGTGTAAAGAATATAAAATACATACAGCAAAGTTAAGGATAAGCGAGTCTAAAGAGATGTGTTTTCAGAGCAGTCTTGAATATAGAAAGAGAGGTGGTGTTTCTTAAGTCAGGGGGGTAGAGAGTTCCAGAGATGAGGAGCAGAGCAGGTGAAGGCCCTTCTCCCCATGGTGGAGAGGCGGGCAGAGGGTACATGGAGGTGTAGTGAAGAGGAGGATCTGAGAGAGTGAGAGGGGATGGAGATGTGTAGGAGGTCAGAAAGGTACGGAGGGGAAAAGTTGTGGATAGCTTTAAAAGTGAGAAGAAGAATTTTGAAGACTATGCGTGATTTAACCAGGAGCCAGTGGAGCTGCTGCAGGACAGGAGTGATGTGGTTATAGGAGGAGGTTTGAGTGATGACACGGGCAGATGAGTTCTGGACCAATTGCAGCTTCTGGAGAGATTTGTTGGGGAGGCCATAAAGAAGGGAGTTGCAGTAGTCAATCCGAGAAGTCACAAGACTGTGAACAAGGATGGCTGTGGAGCGGGGTGTGAGAGAAGGGCGGAGACGGTTAATATTTCGGAGATGGAAATAGGCAGACTGAGGGACGTTGTTGATGTGTGAAGTGAAGGAGAGAGTGGTGTCGAGGATGACATCAAGACTCTTGACCTGAGGCGAGGGGGATAGCAGGGAGTTGTTAAGGGGGATGAGAAGATTTTCTGATTTTGAAAGAGAGTTTTTGGTACCGACAAGAATGATTTCTGTTTTGTTACTGTTTAGTTGTAGGAAATTGTTAGAAAACCAGTGATTTAGCTCATTGAGACAGTCGGTGAGGATGGAGGGTGGGTGGGTGGAGTTTGGTTTTGTTGATAGGTAGAGCTGTGTGTCATCAGCATAACAGTGAAAATGGACACCAAATTTACGGAAGATGTGACCTAGAGGAAGGAGGTAAATGATGAAGAGGAGGGGTCCGAGGACAGAGCCTTGGGGGACACCCGTGGAGACGGGGGAAGAGTGGGAACGAAAGGATTTGAGCTGAATGAATTGAGTGCGGTCAGAGAGATATGATTTGAACCAGTCTAACGGAGTACCCGAGATGCCAATGGAGGTTAGTCTGTTGAGGAGGATATAATGACAGATTGTGGCGAAGGCAGAACTTAGATCCAGTAAAATGAGGATAGACAGAAGAGCAGAGTCAGCAGCAAGAAGAAGGTCATTAGTTATTTTTATTAGAGCTGTTTCGGTGCTATGGTGGGGGCGAAAACCAGATTGAAACTCTTCATAAATATTGTTGTTGGATAGGTGAGAGTGAAGTTGACTAGCAACAGCTTTTTCAAGAACTTTGGAAATAAAGGGCAGATTAGAGATTGGACGAAGATTACTGAAGTTGGTAAAGTCAAGACCTGGTTTCTTGATGATGGGGGTGATGGCTGCAGATTTGAAAGCTGTGGGAACAATGCCAGAGTTTAGGGAGGAGTGGATGATGATAGTGATGATGGGGAGGAGAGACGGGAGACAGGATTTAACAAGAACTGTGGGAAATGGATCGAGCTGACAGGATGAGGACTTAGACTTGCTGATAATGTCAGCAATGTCATCAGCAGAGGGGAGGGAGAAGACAGAGAAGGGGAGGGAGGGAGGGGGGAGTTCAACATCGATGCTGGGGGCAGTATTTGGTCCAAGGTGTTTATGAATTGAAATAATCTTTTCATTGAAATAAGCCATCAGAGAGTTGCAAAATTCTGTGGAAACCATGTGAGAGGGTAATGAGTTAGGAGATGAGACTGAACGGTTAAGGAGAGAGAACAAAGTCTTTGAATTGCCAACATTGGAACTGATGATGTCAGAGAAGTAGCTGGATTTGGCTTGAGAAATACTGTCCTTATACTGGATGATGTGGTTTGCATAAAGTTCCTTGTGAATTGAGAGACCGGATTTCTTATAGACATAAGTAACCGGATCAAATGGCCGGTCGGAATAAAAGTGTGTCATGTAAACACTCCGTTCGGGTTATTTTTTGTGTATTCGGCGCGATCCGATATAATTTGTGATCAGAAAGAAATGGGTGGTTTACGCTGATCCGAAACCCGATCGGTGCACATGTAAACGCTTGATCTGTTCGTTTTTATCTGATCGTGAAAAACTGACCTGACTGCGCATGTGCGACTTTGCCATTTCCGCCTGGCTAACGCTAATAACATTAGCATGTCAGGGAAGCAAAACTGGTCGGTGAGCAACACAACATTTCTACTAGAAACTTTGAAAGAGCTCAGAATGATCTGTATTACCTGTAGCTCAGTCAGGGAGTGCAGCAACGTCTCCACCATCATTAAAACCTGTCTCGGGTCAATTTTGGGTGCTCAGATTTGTTTACGTTCACCCGGAAGTAGAAATTCTTCTTCGGTGTTTTTTTTAAGGAGAGTTTACCACTCTGCGCAGGTCAGTACTGCTGTTCAGAACAAAGCCCGCTGCATGTAAACGCTTGTCATGAACAGATTGAGCACATGTAAACAATACATTTGAATTATTCAAACAGAACACATTTCAATCCGGTCAAAGAATTATGCGCATGTAAACATAGCTATTGTCCTGTTTGAAATTTAGCTGGTCAGTCCAGTCAGAATTAAACTTCAAGTTTCTGACGCTGAGGATTAAAAAAAAACTGCATACAGCAAGTAGGACCTTAATGGTTTCTAACCAGTCTAAAGAAGCAAACATCAAATGATCTGAACTGTTCCATTAAGCTGGTCTAAGTAAAAGTTCAAAGAAAGTCTGGTTTGACTCACAAACTGACTCTGGTTCCTTTCCTGTATGTCTAAGTCATGTTATTCTAACAAAGACGACATAGAAAATAACATCATATGGTTATGAAAGGAAACAACAAAAAAAGCTTAATTATAATAAAATTTAAGTAACTGTAAATTATTTTTCTCAAACATGCCATCCATCCATCCAACCATCCATCTATCATCCATCCATCCATCCATCCATCCATCCATCCATCTATCATCTTCCTCTTTTTCTGAAGTCAGGTCTTGGGAGCAGCAGCTTGAGCAGGGATGTCCAGACATCTCTTTCCACAGCCACCTCTTCCAGCTTTTCTGGGAGGATCCCAAGGTTTTCCCAGGCAAACCAAGAGATGTAGTCTGTCCAGCGTGTCCTTGGTCTTCCCCGGGGTCTCCTTCCAATCGGACATGCCCGAAGCACCTCCCTAGGGAGGTGCCCAAGGGGCATCCTTACCAGATGCCTGAACCATCTCAACTGGCTCCTCTCAATGTAGAGGAGCAGT
>NC_056515.1:13455118-13458734 GCF_014905685.2 Nematolebias whitei
ACACAGTTTTAATAAAGTGCTGCTTTCCCCTCCTCAGCCACCTGATGGTTTGCCAGAATCTCCTCTGAGCTGACCGAAAGTCTCTATCCAATGTCTCACCGAACTTCTCCCACATCTGAGCTTTTGCCTCAGCAACAGCCAAGGCTGCACACCACTTGGTCCGCTGATACTCCTCAGCTGCCTCCAGAGTCCCACTGGCCAACAAGGCCCGATAGGACTCCTTCAGCTTGACAACCTCCCTAACCTAGGGCATCCACCACCGAGTTCATGGATGGCCACCGCTCAAGGCAGCTACGTCAACAAGCAAGGCACAGAACATGGCCCACTCTGATTCAATGTCTCCCACCTCAGCTGGGATGTAGTTAAAGCTCTCCCGGAGGTGTGAGTTGAAGATATCTCTCACAGGTTCTTCTGTCAGGTGTTTCCAGAAAACACTCACTACACGTTTGGGTCTACCGGGTCTGTCCGGCATCTTCCCCCGCCATCTGATCCAACTCACTACCAGGTGGTGATCAGTTGACTGCTCAGCTCATCTCTTCCCCCAAGTGTCCAAAACAAATGGCCGTAAATCAGATGACACGACTATGAAGTCAATCATCGATCTACGACCTAGGGAGTCCTGGTGCCAAGTGCACTTATGGACACCCTTATGTTGGAACATGTTCATGATGGACAAACTATGACTAGCACAGAAGTCCAACAACAGAACACTGCTCGGGTTCAGATCAGAGAGGCCGTACCTCCCAATCACGCCACTCCAGGTCACACTGTCATTTCCCATGTGGGCATTGCAGTCCCCCAGCAGAATAAAGGAGTCTCCAGCTGGCACACCTTCCAGCACCCCTTCCAAGGACTCCAAGAAGGCCGGATACTCAGAACTGCAATTCGGCACTTAGGCACAAACAACAGTCAGAGCCCGTACCCCCACCCAAAGGCGTAGGAAAGCCACCCTCTCATTTACCAGGGAAAACACACAGACACCAAGTCGGGGGGCTACAAGTAGACCCACACCAGCTCGACGCCTCTCACCATAGGCAACTTCAGAGTGGAATAAGGTCCAGCCCCTTGGTTGCTTGTTTTTACCAAATCATCTCATGAAACATGGAAAGAATTTTAATAAAACTTGTCAACAATAATGGATGCTCATCTATAACTGATTACTTTTTGAGTCAGTCTAATTCAAGATAGCAGCCACTACCAAGTGACCCTATAAATAAAAAAATTGCTTTAACGCAATAAATTTTACAGATAATGACCAAACGTTTGGTGTAGTAGCAGTAAGTCTAATTACTAACACATAAAACTAAATGGTTTTGTTAGATCTTTAATTTCAAGTTCAAGTTCATCTCAACTTTATTGTCAGTTCCATCACATGTAGTGTATAAGGTGGAACAAAATTAGGTATACAGGGTCCCAGTTACACCCCAAAATAACAAAATATAAAGTATAAAAAAAAACAGAAAATAAAGATCTAAGATATATACTAAGATATATGCCAAATGGTACTCTAAAAGCTCTAAGATATACAATAAACCTTAATAATGTAAAACAATATGGCATAATAACAGCAGCTAAAACATGAGTCTGTGGTGAGCAGATGGGTATGAATGAATACAGCAGTATGAGATAATCAGCAACATGGATAAGTCACATATCGATCATATTTAACTGCCTATTGCCATTACTATTTGTTGTCAACTCTCTTCTTTTAGTGATATATTTCCTGAATCAATGGCCTGATTTCATTTATGGAACAAATTAAGAGTGCCACTACAATAAATTAACAATTGACCCAAATAAAAATGTCTGGCGCTGCTAGCTGAACCTAGAAAATAGGCAATTTTACATTTATTGTGATAAAATTTGTTGTAGTAACAGCTGAACATATTTCACAATACATAATCTCACTGCTACTCATTGTGCAACATCTTTGCTTAACACTGCCATTAAGTAAACCAATACTTTCTGTTTGCAAAACAATGAATTTTAATCATAAAATAGGTATTGAATGTACATGAATGCTTATTTCAGGTTGTTCCAATTCAATGGCTGCTACATCTGACTGATGTCAGTCAAAACACAAATGGTTGTAATTTAGTCAAGTTTACAAATATTAAACTGATATTGGGTGTGGTGGTAGCTGAGACACATGCACTGAGTGTTTGTGCAAAATGGCATTTACAAGGGTTGACCAAAACAGTTTAAACTTATCAAAATGTATCTAACATATCTCAAACCAAATGAGCTTTGCCCATAGCTCTAGCAGAGGAGGTGGTGTCACATGCATTCATTAAAGGAAGACTGGGTCTTTATTGTACTTATAGTACTTACATCATCCTTGCAACTTGTTTTCATTACTGATAACTTATTATCATATTTTTTGTTAAAAAACAGAATTCATTTTCACTGAACCACACTATCATCATCCCTGATGCCTGTATCCATATCACTGAGTTTAGAAGATGAACATTTGCACTTGGACCACACACACTTTCACACATTCACACCCTCTGAGCACAAAAAGGTGCATACCCAATTTGCCAGTGCATCCTAAATGAATGTAAGCAAGCATCTGTAGTTGACCGGCTCATTATGATGTGGTAATTGGCTGGGGAGCATCAGACTGTGAGATGGCAGCTTCCAACCTTGTTAATTCAAATTTCTTCTCTACTACACGGGTGTGAAGGGAACAGTAATGTAGTGTAAGCTTCAGTGTGTATCTGTTTGCAACCTTTTTTTTTTTTTGTCTGTTCCAGTCAGCAAACTAACAATACCCACAGAACAATGATTTAGTTCAATCACCTGATGGAAATTATTGTGGTGATGAGTTCAATTATACATAGAAGGCTTCAGAAAGACTTTGTCTTGTTTCAACATGGTTTAGGCCAAAAAGGCTTGAATGTCAATGAAATAGAATAAAATCTAATTTCTCAAATGCTTAATTTAATTATTTATCTTGGAATCAATATCAGATTTTGTCTTATTCTGTACATTAAATACTGATAACCAAATATTTTAACATGTAACTGTTGTATTTTTGTTTGAAAGTGAAATATTGTCATCATTGGATGTTTCCACACAATAACAACATATGTCTCTGCATTTGACCCATCATGTACGGGATACACCCAAGTATAGCAGTGGGCAGTGATTTAATCGCATAGGTAGAATAAAGAATTGTTGTCTTCCTTAAGGACACAGCAACATCTAGGCATGGCAAAGAGCTGAACCTGAGAATTTCTGCTCCCAAGTCTGATTTTTATTTATTCATTTACTGACTAGTTTAATTTATATTTTGTTTGAGCAATACATTAACACATTTTGAAAACATGAGGTTATGATCTTCCTTTTTTTACTATGTATTTTGTTCTAAGTTTTGGCCAACAGCAAATTTTTAATTTTACCCTAATGTTTATGAAAAGGGCTGCACGTTGGTGCAAGTGGTAGAGCTGCTGTCTCTCAGCGAGCAGGTGACCTTGGTTCAAATCCCAGTCTGGGGGCCTATCTGGGTGGAGTTTGCATGTTCCCTCCGTGCATGTGTGGGTTTTCTCCGGGTACTCCGGTTTCCTCCCACAGAACAAAAACATGCATGTTAGTCTGACTGGTAACTCTAAAT
>NC_056515.1:13459134-13476536 GCF_014905685.2 Nematolebias whitei
TGTCTCTATGTGTCCCTGTGATGGACTGGAGACATGTCCAGGTTATCCCCTGCCTCTCGCACAGTGACTGCTGAATATGGACACCAGTGTCCCCTGCAACCCGAAAAGGAAGAAGCGAGTAAAGATAATGGATGAATGGATGTTTGTGAAAACATCATATGATAATACATTAGACAAGGATTTTGGGAAGAATAGCTAAAATGCTCAAAATTAGTGTCATTGTCACATGAATGTACTGTTCAAAAATAAAATGACATTGTATTATAGAGGAGGAATTGAAGTACTCTATCTAGACATCTTGTTTATGAATAATAGTAAGATGCAGCAAGAGATTGATTGTTCCTTTTTCTTCAGTAATGAGGGTGTTGATTCTGTCCATCATGGTGAAGAAAAAATTTAACCTAAAAGGCAAAGTATAGTAGGCAAAAGTATGAGTGATAACCAAAAGAACAAGATTCCATGTACACGCTGCCAAAATGAGCTTCCTTTAAGGGTGGCTGGGCTCAGCTTTAGAGATAGGCTGAGAAGCTTCAACATCCAAGAGGAGCTCTGAGATGAGTCACTGCTCCTCTGCATCAAAATAAGTCAGGTGAGGTGGTTCAGACATCTGATTAGAATACCTCCTGGATGCATCACTGTAGTTTTTCTAATTATCTCTCACTGGGGAGAGGCACTGTGGCAGACCCAGAACTTACTGCACAGATTATAAATTATCTCTAGCCTGGGAATGATTTAGGATTCCTACAAAGGTGCTGGACAGTGTTGCTGGGGAGAGAGATGTCCTGGTTTCTCTTTTGGACCTGTTGCCTCAGCGATCCGACTTTAGACAACTGGTGGAAGATAGTGATGGAAATTGAGATGTATTATAGTCAGACATTAACTAAAAAGATCTAATCACTTTTATAGTTAGAATATATTTTAATATAGCAATATGTGGTATTGTTTAAGCAGTAGTGGTAGTTGTGTTTCTGTTTTCAGGTAAATACAATTAGACCAGGTGACACATTTTTATCACTCGTTACTAAAGGGGCTCTATAAAATATTTTGAAGTCAACCAGACTTGAGCTGGTAGGAATTTTAGATGGTTTGATAACTGTAAACAAAAATAAATTTGTTTAACTATTCTACAATATTAAAACAAAATTAAAAATATATATTAATCATTCATTCAACCTTTATTTAGACAGGTAAATCCCATTGAGCCTCGAGGACTCATTTACAAGAGAGACCTGATTAAAAAAAAGCTGGATCACATAGTTCATTTGCTTTTATGGAAAAACTAAATGTTATGACTAGTTATTTTCTTGTCTTAATTATATCATATTTCTCAATGTTGATCATAGCTTTAATAGGATAAGACAAAATAAAATGTATTTTTTGTAGTATCATTATGAATGTAAAGATACAAATAATGAGTCTGAGAGGACATATGTGAAGATGGTGAAGGTTGCTCTATTTAAAACCAGTGTAACTTTCTCCTACAGTCAGAACAGATATTAAATCAAGTTATGATCAGATATTTTTGTATTTTGGAATGTTCATTTTATTTTATTTATTCTGTAAACACTGCTCTACTTTAGTCTCCTAGATGACAATACTTCCCCACACAAAGCAGCATTTATCAGAGACTTCTTCCAAAATGTGGGAGTGGAAAGGATGGAATGGCCTGTCAACCTCTTGACCTCAATGCCACTGAGGTCAGGAGTGTGACCTCACTGGGAGCTGTGGGATCAGCTTGGTGGTTATACTTGCTCCAAAGTGATTGACTGGTGAGCAGCATGAGGGGGATCTTCCAATCTGTATTTTGTGGCTGTGTATGTTTCTTCCACATGCTACAGAGGCCACTGTTTGTTTAAAAAATAAAAATGTTAAATTACAAAAATGTTTTGTTTTTTCCATATGTCGATCATCCGATCCAGTACATGACACGCTAAGCGTGTAAGCCCTGAGATCATCTGATCAGTTGCTTTTGGCATCCTAAAAACAAGGCAGAGGAGACTGACGTTTTCTGGAGTGACTGCCAAACTTTGAAACAACGTGCCGTTTTAATATTAGACAGGCTTCTTCACTTCTAGTTTTAAATACAAACTTAAAAATAAATAAAAAAGTGTGTTATCGTTCCACCAAAGTTAAGTCAGGTCCTCTGGACAGTTTATTTTTGTTGAAACATGTCGTCTTTCATCCAAAATGCTTCATCAGTCCGAGGAGCCACAACAAACTCAGAGACTCAACTCAAAGAATCTGTCCAGAGGACCTGATTTAATTTTGTTGGAGTTTTCTACCTTGAATATTGAGCATGAATCAAGATATTGTATTATTCTTATTTGTTGTACTTGATGACCAGTTGCTTTTAAATGTGCTTTATAAATAAATAAATTGACTTGACATCACATGAAATAGGAGTCAGTAGCAGTAAATTGACATTGGCAGAGATTTTTTCCAAAACTCTGCTGCTCAACCCACAAATGCATTTTACTTTCAAATGTTGCACCATTTAAAATAAAATAAACAGGCCTTCCAATGGTAAAATATGTACTGCCAAGTAGCATTGTTACAACAATGCAATAATCAACCAACCACTAATCTCTGTATATTTTTTGTTAAGTTTATATGTTGGTTTGTGATATTGTAACACGTGTTTTTACTCAGGACGACAAAATGGATTTTATCTCTTGGTGCACACCTTCACTAAATCACATACAACCTCATCAAAGTTTAGGGTTATTGAGTTAATCCTGATCAAACAAAAAATGTTTGAACTGATCAACTGTGTGGTTTTGGAATATAAACCTAACTCAAATACCTATTTCCAATTTTTTAATGAGATATTTTATCCCTTATTTTCTGAACTATTTCCACTTTCACTACCACACAGAATAACACATTTCTCATGTTCAGTTTATTCTGTTGTGTTTGTGTCCAGTCTGAGTATCATATCTGCCTAATTAATTAGTTCAGCCATGTTCTTCCTGTTATTTTGGCATCATAATTTAGTTGCTCACATTGATTTTAGCAGTGATAATTGGAATTTCATTGCATTTAGACTTTGCACATCAAATGTTGTCTTTTTTGCGTGTCTGTGTGGTTTATTTTTGTAATAAACTAATTAAAGGCCTAGCATTCTTTGACAAAATGCATATGGCCTGCCACATTTCATGTTAGATTTATGGACTAAGACCTTTTTATATTGAGAAAAGATAACAGATGTTTTTTTGTCAAACCTTCAAAATAACAATGTGCAATTTCATGCAAGTTTTCACTCAATTTATGTTTTATAATGGACAGTTAGCTACTACCACATCAAATGTTAACTTAATATATGTAAAATTCACTGAATTGTAGCCAACTTTGTATTTGCTAATGTTGATTAGCTGAAAGGCCTTGGTCCTCAGTTGGAAAAGGGTGGATTGCTCTCTCTGGGTTGGGGCTGAGGTTCTGTCACAAGTGGAAGAGTTCATGTTTTGACATTATGTGTTTTCTGCACTCACATTTGTAGTCATTTCGGGGTTTTTGAGTTCATTTCAGCCTGTTTTTCCTTGGTTTTAGCTCCTGGATCTATCTTCAGTTAATAATTACTCTTGGGTGTGGGGCGGCTGTAGCTGAGTGGTTAGAGCAGTCATCCTCCAATGCGAGAGTTAGGGGTTCAAATCCACCAGCAGTCACATGTCGAAGAGTCTCTGGATAAAACACTGAACCCCTCATAGCCTCTGATGTGTGTCCCATCAGTGTATGAATGTGATCTAAAGCTCTGATTAGTCTCTTTAGAATGATTTGTTCAATTAGCTTTGTAGAGAGCTAGTAGAGTGCTGTATGAATGGGTAAATGAGGCTCAGATTGTAGTGTAAAGTGCTTTGAGTATTTTGAAATAAGATAGAAAGGCACTATATAAGTACAGTCCATTTACCATTTGGGTGTTGTTGTTTGTGTTAATTAGTCTCCAGCCTTTAAAAGCATTTCAGGTCTCTGTCATTTGTGGGATAGTTAGGTATGTTAAATATACTATCAGATGTGGTCTGTATTGAACCAAGTTACCATCCCCTCTGTTATTCTGAAATATCTATTTAATAAATACACTTTAAGTTATCACTATATTCTCATTAGGTTGTCCTACCTTCCATTCAATTCAATTCAGTTTATTTATATAGCGCCATCACAACAAAGTTGTCTCAGGGCACTTTACAGAAACATTCACATACATAAAAGCCAATTAGTAAAGTTCTCTATCTAAGGAATCCAGCAGACAAGTTGAATCTTGGCTTCGTTGCGATCCCCCTCAATGTGGTAGAATGATCCCACCACTCTCAAGGGACTCAATCAATCCAGCTTCCAGGTTTGGTCATCTTCCTGCCAGAGGCACTATAAGAACCCTGGACTATCAACAAGAAGGTTCTGGACCAGATGGCTTGGTTTCAGTCCTCCACCAATTTGCCACTCAAGTTGGAGGTCTGCCAAACTTTGGAGGAGTTGTATACTGCTCACCAGTGGATAGTCCTGCTTTTTGAGTAACAGGAGGTCCTTTGTGGTGGCTGACAGAATCAGATATCAGTAACTATATCTATGCTCACCTCTCTAGTGGGTTTCAATAAGACAAATTCCCCAATGTGTTCCAATGATCCAGCGTCTCCTGTGTGTTTTGTCGAGCTAGCATCTCCAGCGTGTTTTGACAAGCCATCATCTTCTGTATCTGCCAAGGAACTGGTGTCTCCAGTGTATCTACAGGAAGCTGGCATCTCTGGTGTGTCCTGATGGGTCGGCGTCTCTGGCATGTCTTGAGGGGTCAGCATCTCTAGCGAGTCCAGAGGTGCACGCATCCAAGATGTCTTCAGAGGTGCAATGCGTTTTCACCATGTTCAGGTGTCCACACGTCTTTTGCATGTTTCGATGGGCCTGTGAGACCAAGGTCTGATGGGACAACAACTCCAAAGCATCACAACAGGCTGGCTAGCCCAAACTACCCTAACATACCAGTGAGTCCATAGTATTACAATGGGTCCAAGAAGATGATGGGAGAAGAGTATTCTGTAGGTCCAGCTGTGTCAACAAGGCCTGCAGGTCTGGCAGTGCTGATAAGCCGGATGGGTCCAACACGTTGGCGATTCCTGGTTTTGAGAGTATCCCTGGCTCAAGTTCTTCAATGGATCTGGACTTTGTGGTCAAAGAACCTGCAGGTCATCATTCCTCCTGAGATGGTTCTCCAGGTTCCAATCATTCTGGCCAACCAAATTTCCAGCATTGAGTGTTCTTGCTGCTGTGAGAAAGAGGAGGATCTCTATCCAAGAATTTATCTGGCTGATGAGATGTGGAGCTACATTAGTTGGTCATTGTTTCCTGGGGGCTCTCAGTCATTCTTGTTGCACCTCTTCTCCTCAACCATCCAGAGGTTTTCCAGGCCATCCACCAGAGAGTTAAGATCCTCGGTGGCCACTGCTGTGGTTGCCTTAGGAACTGATTTTTTTTTTTTTTTTTCAGTTTTCTCGGTTTCCTTTTTTTAGTGACTAACAATGTTGTTTGTGTTTCAGACTGTGTTCCAGTGAGTGGGTATTATCCCTCCATCCCTAACTTTTTCACCTGCCTCCCACCCATGTTTTTTGATGGGTCTATTGGTTTTTGGAGCATCGGGTGCTATCTGATATAGAGGAGGTCCTCCATCCATCCATTATCTTTACCTGTTTATTCCATTTTGGGTCACGGGGGTCGCTGGTGCCCATGGCCAGCAATCACTGTGCGAGGGGCGGGGTACACCCTGGATGGGTCGCAAGTCCATCACAGGGCCACATAGAGACAAACGAGACAAACAACCATTCACTCTCTCACTCACACCTAGGGAAAATTTAGAGTTACCAATCATCCTAACATGCATGTTTTTGGACTGTGGGAGGAAACCGTAGTACCCGGAGAAAACCCACGCATGCACGGAGAGAACATGCAAACTCCACTCAGAAAGGCCCCTGGACCGGGGTTTTAACCAAGGACCTGCTCGCTGAGAGGCAGAATATCTACCAGTTGCGCCACCGTGCTGCGAGAGGAGGTCCTGTCATGTGTTATTTCTGTACTCACCTTTGTAGTCTTATGTCATTTTTTTTGGATGATTTCAGTCTGCTTTCCCTTGGTCCCAGCTCCTGTGTATGTCATTTGTTAATCTTTACTCTCAAGTGTTTTCTGTTGTTATTAGTCTCAACCCTTGAAAAGCCTTTCAATTCTCAGTGTATAAAAAAAAATGTCCAATACAAAAACAACTGGACTTTATTTGTAACAGAAGACGTTCCACTCCTCATCCGAGGAGCTTTCTCAATTCAAAGAGCAGTGAGTGTGGGGTTCAGGTTATAAGGCTGAGATAAGATACACATACATATGTAGAGTGACAAATCACACCCCACACCTTAACAGTAGTGGTTTCTTAAGGTCTTTGTTACTCTAATTCACAGATGAGGCTCCTCTGCTCCCATCAGGTGTGAGAACTGGCTGGGAATTAGTCTTAAATTTGCATTATACGTTTTTGAAAGTTGAAATTTGAGGCCACCTCCTCTGTTAAGAGATGTTTTTTTTTTCTTTTAACATAAAAAGCCACACCAAGAAAATAGAAGGGTTCACCAGACACATTAACTCTGTCGATAACAACATCAAGTTCACCAGAGAGGATACAAATGACAATAAGCTGCCTTTTTTTGGACTGTTTGGGTCAGATGGAAAGAGAGGACAGCCTCAACATTGAAGTATACAGAAAACCAATGCCCTCTGCAGAGGTAGGAGTTCGTCCTGACTAAACATCAAGGCAGAAGTCCGCCGTTCGACTGGAGAGCTCGTGTTTTATTTTGAAAGAGGAGGAGTGAGCAACAGGCAAAAATCAACAGATAGAGATTTTCTCCGATGCAGCGGAGCCACACAAATGATAAACGAAATACAACAGAGACAGTTTGATCCGGACAGAGACAGATTGATACAGAGGCAGGATGAGCAAGGTCAGAACTAAATAGCAGCCATCTGTTGTTTTAAAAACTCAAGATCTGGTCTTAGTACATACGCACATCAAGCTGAAAACAGGACTCTGGATGTTTGGGGTTTTCTTCAGTTCACACGACTGGAGTTTAGTTAAATAGTGAGAAGTCTAAAAACAGTTTTAAATGATAACATTTTAATTTTAACCAACACAAACAAAGTGGTGTAGTGTATGCAGTCCAGTGCAGCGAGGACTATCCAGACCTCTACATTGGAGAAACTAAACAGCCTCTTCACAGACGCATGGCTCAACACAGGAGAGCCAGCTCCTCAGAACAAGACTCAGCTGTTCACCTCCACCTCATGGATAAGGGACACTCTTTTGAGGACCAAAATGTGCACATTTTGGACTGAGAACACAGATGGTTTGGGGGGGGGGGGGGGGGGGCAATTTATGTTAAAAGAGAAAAAAACATCTCTTAACCGAGGAGGTGGCCTCAGATTTCAACTTTCCAAAATGTATTATGCAACTTTAAGACTGATTCCCAGTCAGTTCTCACACCTGATGGGAACAGAGGGGCCTCATCTGTGAATTAGAGTAACAAAGACCTTAAGAACCTCCTATTGTTAAGGTGTGAGGTGTGGTTTGTCAATCTACATATGTATGTGTATCTTTTCTCAGCCTTAGAACCTGGACCCCTGACTCACTGCTCTTTGAATTGAGAAAGCTCCTCGGATGACGAGCAAAACGTCTTCTGTTACAAATAAAGTCCAGTTGTTTTTGTACTGAACATTTTTTGAATTTATCATGTCCTGGATGACTGAGAAGCTTCACCAGCAGTTCTCAGTATACATAACATACCTAATGATCCCACAAGTAACACAATCAGTTGTTGCCTTTATTGGTCCAAGTTTAGCCCCCATTCTGATTCTAAAATATCTCTTTAGTAAAAATGCTTTAAGTTTACACTGGAAATGTATCCTGAGTCCTACTTTCCATTTGAGTACCTCTCACCATGATATTTTTGTGTTTTGTTCACGAGTGAGGGAAGAATGGAGCATAAGATTGACAGATGGATTTTTGTAGCATCTGAAATATTGCAGACTTTTTCCCGGTCTGTTGTGGTGAAGTGAAAACTTATGTGTAATCAACGCTCTCTTTTCTACCAGTCGAGCTATGTTCCTACACTCACACATGAATTTTGAGTAACGAAGTTGAAGATACAGGTGGTGTAAATGAGTTTTCTCCACAGGGCAGTTGGACTCTCACTTAGTGATAAGGTGAGAGTTGCCCATGGACAAATCAGAGTAGAGCCCTGTTCCTCCATATCTAGAGCAACCAGATGAGATGCTTTGGGCATATAATATTGATTCCCCCTGGGCATCCTTACCTCCCTAGGAAGGTGCTTGAGGCATGTCCAACTGGGAGAAGACCTCAGAAAAGACCCAGGACACTCTGGAGAGACTATGTTTCTCGTCTGGCCTGGGAATGCCTCGGGGTCCTCTCAGAAGACCTTGAAGGGATGGCTGTGAAAATGGATGCCTAGACCTCCGTGCTCAAACTGCTGCCCCTGCAACCCAACTCCGACTCCTTAATTTTGATTAACACCAAAAGTTAATTAGTAGGATAAGTACATAAAATCCTTATTTCTGGAGGTAACATGAAAACTTTTTTTTTTTTTTTGCATATTTTGCTTATAGACTGTATAAACTCTGAAAAGGTAAAATGAAATTCATAAAATAGTTTGACAAAAATACACATGTGCACACATACATAGGCATCCATTCATTATCTATTCATTATCCATTCATTATCCATCCATTATTGTCACCCTCTTCTTCCTTTTTGAGCCACCGGGGTCACTGGTGCCCATATTCAGCAGTCACTGTGCGAGAGATGGGGTACACCCTGGACAGGTCTCCAGTCCATCACAGAGCCACATAGAGACAAATGAGTCAAACAGCCAGTCACTCTCACTCACATCTTGGGACAATTTAGAGTTACTAAACAGCCTAACATGCATGTTTTTGGTCTGTGGGAGGAAATCGGAGTACCTGGAGGAAACCACACACATAGATGGAGAGAACAAACTCCACCCAGAAATGCCAGGAGATGGTATGTGATTTTTGTGACCTGCTTGCTGAGAGGCAGCAGCTCTACTAACTGCGCTACCGTGCCACACACACACACACACACACACACAAATGGGTAAAAAAAATCACCTCACAAAATTATATGCACTTTTTATTGATTTACCTGCCTTTTCAGATAGTTAAGGGTATCGAAAATAAAATCCCAAAGAATGGTGTTGTAAAATATAAAATAAATAATTATTCTTTGTGTATTTAATGATGAAATGCATTCTAAATTAACACGTTCCATTTGTTAGCTTTGCATAGCTATTTTCACATTTATTAGCTTTAGTTTACCATGTTCTTTTTTGGTCCAAATTTGACGTATCTTACAATAGATGCACTGAAATATATATATATATTTTTTTGGTGGATCAGATTAATTTACTTGTAAAGGAGAAGCAAACACAGAATAATGAAAACTGAATACAAATTGGGAAAAGACAAAAGATGGGGTTAGACATTTGGGAGGTTCAGAATATGAATCAGGGGTCTTGACTGTGACAGGGACCCTAAGGCTGCATGACACCTGACATGTTTCATCTTCAGTAATGTCACGTTCCCCTGCCTCACTCCTCCAGCTAAGGATGCTGCAGCCTCTCACACACACAAATAAATATGACAATATGGCACAAAGTAAAGGGATTCTACAAATCCGAAAGCTTCGACATGGACTGAATGCAAGAAAGAAAAAAACAAAACAGAAAGCAGACGTTTTTGGCCTCAGATCTATCCGTATCAGTGATGCAAAGACGACCCCAAATCCATTACAAGCCAATTATATGATCTGGGCTGAGGTTGGTGCGAGGGCTGGGGCTGGGCACTCACTCGTGAACTGCAGTGCTTAATCCATAAAGAGGAACTAATGGGAAATTTGAAAATAGAATCCACACTTGAGTAACTTTGGAGGGATTTGGTTGGATTAATGAACTGTCAGGCTCACTGTCAACATGCCGGGGAGTGCAATCCTTTACTAGCCACTTCTATTCTTATTCTAGTCTCAATCTTTTCACTTTCTTTCCACATTACTCTTTTGGGCACCCCAAGTTTAAACTGACATGTTTTACTCCTCGTGAGCAAAATGCCAAAAAAAATGAAAATGATTACCAGCTAGATTTAATTTGTCTGCTCTCTAATGTTTTGATGCTTTAGCTCTTTATAAATGTATTCTATCTAAAAGGGTGAATGTATTTTGTGTGTATGTGTGCTTGAATATCTGTACAATTTCACCGCATTTGGTGTAGTAGTATTTAACATGAATAATACAACAATAGGTAATACGTATTAGGCGTTCCTAAACATTACATTGTCCAAGACCTTTTTCTTCATATTTTAGCATAAAAGTTTGGAGTCCAACTTGTCTGTTAACAAAATATTTTGTGATGCACTCGACTATTTTTTTAATCTCAGAAGGTAATCATTGGCCATTCTGTCTAACATGAGTTTTGTAGTCAAGCCCATTCTTGACGGCCACTAGAGCTAAGCAACTTTAACAAACACAAAAATGGCTGTAAATCAGTGAACTTTGCAGATTTATACAATAATTTGGTGATGTAGTAAGTGAGAGTCATCCCTAATACATACTCCAAACATCAATCACAGAGCTGTCTTTAAAACTGTCATTAACGAATTAAGTCAACTGTGTCTGTCTTTTAGCCAAAAACCTCACAAACACCATAAATATTTTACTTGAACTCTCAGAAAGTAATCGTTGGATCTACAATTAAACCCTGATTAACTTGGAGTCAGCCAAACTAATCGTTATTAGCCAAAATGAAAACGACTGTTTTAGTTAAATTTAATCCAATTCAGTTTAAAAGTTGTCTCAGGGCACTTTACAGAAACATTCACATACATAGCTGAATACAGCACCTCAGACTGAGGAAGTCTCTCGGATGAGAGACGAAACGTTTCTACATTTTTTGTTGTTTTGCTTTGTTTTTTGTTTTTTTTTGAATGTCCAGAGGACCAGATTTAACTTTTTTTAGATTTTTCTACCTGGATTATTGAGCATGCATCAGGATATTCACATACATAGAAAAGCCACTTAGTTCTCTATCTAAGGAAGCCTTCACACATGTTGAATCTTCATTTATTTCAGTTTACAGATGTGACCTAAATGTTGTCTAATATTAGTTGAACGTCATCCCTAGCATATCCTCTGAGCATAATGTCATTTATGAGGTTAACCAAAATGGCCATTTTGGTACTCTTTTCCTTTCTATAATTAGATAATCTTAGTCTAAAACTCTGGCATAAAAGGCAGTGGACGATATGCAATCCTTCAAAAAATGATATGCATTTACTGTTCACAAGGACAGGTGGGTGTGCGCACACACACACACACACACACACACATACAAGAATATGTCTGTTCCCCTATGAGTAAGGAGCATAAATGAGCTCCCCCTCTCATACGAAAGGCAGCATCTGCTTGAGTCTGAGGGGACACACACTACAATCACAGGCGTTACCAGTCAGAGCCTAAAGACGGCAAAAGAAGAGAGGAAAAGTGGTTTGAAAAGCGAGAGGAAAAGAGGTTAAAGCGTCCAAGTGGATCACAAACAGATTGGGAAAAACACTTTAAAGGCTGGAGTGAAGGGGAGAATAACAACTGAGCTGGTATGAGTTTTCAACAAGGAAAATATCAAACTTATTCAAACCTGAGAGAAGAGATCGAATGCACTCCTGGATGTGCGTGGCTATAAGATCTGAGGAACTCATCTGCTGATGGTACCGTTGGTCACTGTTGTGCACAGACGTGTTCACAAGTGATGCTAATGTTTCTTGTGAACTTTGAACTTGGGTCCTGTCCTCACAAGAACTTTTTTACATAATACAAATTTCTTTGTTGTTTTCATCCATCCATTATCTTTTACCCACTTCTTCCATTTTGGATCACGGGGGTCACCGGTGCCCATGTCCAGCAATCACTGTGTGAGGGGTGATGTAAACCCTGGACAGTTCGCAAGTCCGTCACAGGGCAAATTTTGCTTCAAATAACAGTTGTAATAATTTTATAACTTGGATAATTTTATTGATTTATTTATGTGCACTGCATTTCTCACTGCAGTGTATTCATCGTGGCTTCTCAAAGAACATATTTAGATATGCTCATTTTAGATTAGCACGTATGATTTTTTTTTTTTTTGGTTGCAACATGTTAGAATGAATTCAATATATGATTAAATAAGAGAAATGCATTAGTTTCTGCACTGATTTTGTCAAATCTATTTAGTTTGCCTGTATTGTTACTAGTTGTGAGGTTTTTAATGTACTTTTGTGACAAGAAAGTCCATAAATTAAAAATTTCCAACGACACAAACCTTATAGTGTGATCATGTGTCAACATGTGATTACAGTACAGTAATCCCTCGCTACTTCCCGATCCGTTTATCACGGACTTGCTCTATCGCAATTTTTCAAAGTAAGATTGGACATGACACAAAACTGGCTGATTAATGGATGAGCCTCACCATCGGCATGTAATTTTAATTTACAATATTTTATTTTAAATTATTTAGCACCTGCTGCACCTTTATACAGCTCGTACTGCAGGAGAAGCTCCGTCCTGCAGCGTAGAAGTGGGCGTGGCCAAGCATGCTGGCAGGTGGCTGAGAGCAACAGAGGCAGAGAGCTAATATGACATTCTGTGCTCTTTTAGAGCATTTAGAGTTCAGGAACATTTTTAAGAATATTGCTATTGGGTGGGTAGAAGTTAATGGACCGTGGTTTATCTACCTATATATATATATATAATCAAGCCTTTTTAAACCCTTCCCACACAAACGAGGGACTACTGTACTTAAAGAACTCCTAAAGGTTGATTTTTTTTTTAATTTAATTTATTGCCAGACAGATTTCTGCCTTAAAATTGCTTTATTTCACTCAGATCTGATTATATTTTAAAGGTTTCATCTCATTTATTAATTTTATGCAATTTGATTTTTCGCATTTGATCATTTACAGAATTACATTTATCACAGCACTGTTATCTCTTAGTTTAAATATAGACAACCCTAGCACATCTAGAAAACCAAAATGTATTATGCATTTTGCTACAGACCAGATTAGAATTGAAATTAGCAGATTTTTATGACAAACTACAAATATTTAAAAACTGACACTGTCATTGAAAGAACACTTTGAGGGTTTTAGAAAAATAAGTCAAATGGAGACTATTCCTGGGTGTACAAATAAATGTCTTTTACTGGCAACATGTTAAAGTCAAGGGGTTCCCTTGGAAGACCCTGCTTCAAAATAACATGCCCAGATAAAACTGAGTGATTCTTGGTATTTAAAAACTCTTTAAATAATCTTGGTAATTAAATAAAGCTAAGATTTGTGAGATTGTATCAGAAGTGTAAACGTCGCAGTATCTTCCATTGTTTCACAGAAAATGATGGAACATAGACAGAAGGAGGATTTTTTTCCCTCGCCTGAGGATTTTTTTTTTATTAGAGTATATATAACCCCTTTGAAAATTTTATGAAGAAGACTAAAACTTCTAGTAAACTGTGAAAAATGTGTGCTGCTGGCTTACACTAGAGAAAATTTAGGTTTAGTAAAGAAATAGTAGGTGTTTTGTCATTTGGCACAGGACAACACATTTAGTCACAGTTTGGATCATCGGTGAAAGTTGAGATGTTTTTAGGTTTTAAAATGTAACAATTAACTTTATTTACATGCCTAAAATGGCTTGTTTATGTATTTTTTAACCTATACATTTATTTAGTTATTTATTATCCCATTCAGTTTGACTCCACCTTTAGCAAACTTAGCTAAATTTAGCTAAAACTTCAAAAAGCACCCTGGGAGATGTGGTTGCTCAGTAAATACAGTTTTAATCTGGTGATTCGAAGATCCGCAAGCAAAACAACCAAGGAAAGAAACTTTATTCAATTATAACTTTTCAACGTGAGTAATATTTCTGGTCTTCTTTTGCTGCTGGTTGAGTGGATCCTGGTTGAATTGTGGTGAAACTTAAAGTTGTGGACTCTGTGAGATCCCTGCAGGGTGAACAGCTGAGGTCGTTTTGCCATGGCTCCATTATGTGCAGTTTGTTTACTTGCTGATTCAACTGTGTGCAGTTTGAACTGTGTTTGGTGAGTGTAGAAATGTCTTTAATGAGTTTTCTTACATTTCTGTGAATATCACACATTTATGTGTAACTAATAGAGTTCTTTTCCAGGAAGTAGAAAGCAGGAAGTGACATCTGCCCCTCCCCTTTTTGTTGGATTCCAAGAATTAAAGTTGCAGAAACTTAGGTTACGTATTGTAACCACAGATTCTATGAATTGTGGGTGCAGCCCTTTAAGCCACGCCCTAGTGGGTGTAGGGCGTGGCTTAAAGTACAAGACCACAATGCAAAAGAACAGAGCGTTTGCCTGAGGGAGTGACTCAAACAGACTCAAACACTCTCTGCTAGCGAGAGTTTGGTCACATGTCCAGGTTGGACATGTCTCTATGCTAATTAGTCCAAACATATAAACATTTTTAGTTAGTTTAGGATTTTTAACATGATGTAACCAGGAAGGTACCGTCACAACATTTTTGACTGGATTAATTTTGATGTTTGTTTTTTTTTGCTTTTGCTTTTAAGAACAAGGGTGATGTACACAGTTGTAGCAACTACAGGGGACTTAAGTTGACGAGTCACACAATGAAGATCTGGGAGGGATAATTTAGAGTTACCAATCAGTCTAACATGCATGTTTTTGCTCTGTGGGAGGAAACTGGAGTACCTGGAGAAATCCCACACATGCACGGAGAGAACATGCCAACTCCACACAGAATGGCCGCTCACCCAGGAATCGAACAAGCTACCTTCTCTCTGAGAAGGCGGCAGCTCTACCAACTGCCCCACCGTGCTGCCATTGGTGATTTTCTTCTCTTTTTTTAAATTTATTTTTTCTTGTTTAAAGAAGCTAGTCAAATGCAGTGTTATCGTGTCATGCATGTATAACCTTCTGTGCGTGCTTGCATATGTGTGCATGCCTGTGTCTGTAGTTGTGTGTGTGCACCCATCAGAGATTATTAAGCCTTCGATAAAATAATTTGTATTTAAAAGAGTCTTTATTAAAGGTTTTATTACGGTAAATATCTAAAAGCAATTAAGTTTATCTAATTAAAATCCCATGGCTTTGTTTCTTGTTTTTGGAGGGTTGTAGTTGAGATGGTGAAATAAAATAATGTTTTCTAAATATCTAAGCATCTAGTCAGATGGATCACTCCTTCACAGAAAACTGTACCTAGGAGAAGTATCGCTGATGTTATCTTGAGTATTTTATGGTTTTACAGTGGTATTTGTTGTCTCAGTTGGTCGTCACTGACACTTATGCAACTTTTTGTTTCTTGTACTGACAGTGTGTTTGAGCAGTGAAAGTTGAAGCAACGAGGAGAAGAGCTGTGAACGACTATGACAAAACAGCAACACTCCACAGTTATTTTATCAGCGGTGAATGCTTGTTATCCAGATGATGGGATTTTACACAGAAACAGAAGACACTTATTTAAGAAATATCAAAATAGCCTGAGTTGTGTCCTATGAAGTAAAAGCATGCTTCACACAAAAATATTAACCCCTTTCTGTTTAATGTGGTATTTGTAATTAATTTAGTTGATCACCACATAGTTTTCTTCTGCTTGTGTCTGTTCCCTTTTCAGGGGTTGTTTCAGGGGTACAGTAAGTCTTTCTTCTGCACCTCTCTATGACGTCTGCGTTTTCTGTCTTCACCCCAATTAGCCCCCTTTTCTCTCTTACAGTATCCATGTACTGTATCTCCACTTTTACCTTCCTTTTTGTCTTTTTCTTGACAGCTGCATTTTTAACATCCTTCCACCACTAAACTCACTGTCTGTTCTCTAGACATGTCCAAACCATCTCAATATGGCCTCTCTAACTTTATCTTCCAGTTGTTGAACCTCAACATCTTTTTCTCTGCCTGTTCTAGTTCTGTCTCCTTTGGTCCATGCCACCATCTCCAAACCACACAACACAGCTGGTCGGTCGCACTACTGTCTGCTACACCTTTTTGTCACAAGTCACTCCCAAACATTTTCTTTAGTCACTCCATTCTGCAAGTTCTCTTCTTCACCTCTTGACCACACTCCCTGTTTTCATGGACAGGCGATCCTACTTGAAGTCCTGCACCTTTGTGACCTCTGCTCCTTGTAGCCTCACTTTTCCACCAGCCTCCCTCTCATTCACACACATGCACTCTGTCTTACTAGAGCTGACTTTCATTCCTCTTCTTTCAAGTGCAAACCTCCACCTCTCCAAGTTCTCTTCCACCTGTTCCCTGTTCTTACCACAGATCACAATGTCATCTGCAAATGCCGTAGTCCTCTGGTATTTCTTCCTGACCTAATAGAAATGTCAGTTTGTCCATCACCAGAGCAAACAAGAAGGGGCTCAGAGCTGATCCTCAATGAAGTTCCACCTCAACCTCGTAGCTGTCTGTCACTCCTGCAGCACATCTCACCACTGTCCTGCTGTCCTCATACATGTCCTGTGTATCTGTGTGTGTATATATATATATATTGCAAGAAAGGCCTGAAAGCAGCCTAACATGCATGTTTGGAACTGTGTAAGGGAACCAGAATACTTGGAGAAAACTCACAAAAACACGAGGACAACATGAAAACACAAAAAGGCCCCAGGTTCAAACTGGGGATCAAACTCAGGACCTCTGTACTGTGAGGCAGCAGTGCTAAACACTAAACCACTGTGCTGTCAAGTATGTACAGTATTATACATTATTTATTTATTTTAATTTTATTATTCATTAGTTTATTGTTAACAGGTATAGATAATATATTTTTGTTCTCATGTCACATAACTTCATTGTAGATGGTACATTGACAATAAAAGTTTTTCTTGTTCTTGTTTTACTTTCAAAGCATAAACTTCATTGGTCAAACTAATTGCATTGCATCCTCTCAGTAACTATTTATTGTTGAGTCTTCTGTGGTATGCTACTCCTTTTCTTATTTACAACTTCCCTCTTCCCTGACCTTCATACTTCACCTCACACTCCATAATCACCTTCCCATCCCACTCTGATTTTATCCTCCTCCACTTCTCTTAAGGCTAGTTCAGTGTGTGAGTGGGTGAAAGGATTGTGCTGTGCTTTCCACTTACTGTTTTACTTGATTCCCTTGCATACAGCGCCCGTTTGTCCATACCATAGGGAGAACAGTACGGGTTGTGTCCAAACACACTGTCAATCCATCAGGATAACTAAAAAGAAACTGGAGCGGTGGGTTTTAGTGTCTGTGTGTGGTTTTTGTAAAAAAAAAAAAAAAAATTCCAAACACATATATATATATAT
>NC_056515.1:13476936-13494515 GCF_014905685.2 Nematolebias whitei
GTGTGTGTGTGTGTGTGTGTGTATAATCAATGATAAAGAGTGAACATGTGGGAGGTCTAAGATGGAGTTGGGGTTTGAGAGGGTTGGTGGTAACCGTCCACAACTTAATAAAGAACAAAAACAATGTGAAAAGTGTAAAAAAAAAATATATATAAAAGATATTTTGCATGTACTTGTATATCTTTTTTAAAGCATGTTAATAACGCATATATGAAAAAGTCAAATTTAGTCATTTTTGTTGCATTGTAATTTCCAAATTGGTTAAACTAAGTCCGCCTGAAACTGAAAAAAGCAGTTTGATTTAGAATCTCATCCTTAATCACACAAAGCAGAAAAAAAGGTTAGCCGACGGGTAAAAGTTTAAAAGTTGGATTAAAGTTGGCTTAAAGTCATGAAAGACTTACTAAAAGTAACCTAAAAGTAGCAAAATTATAGCCGAAAGCTAACCATGTATGTAAAAGCTTATTTAGCGCAGAATGATAGCTAAATGCTAAAAATAGCAGCATTATAGCTAAATCAGAGTCAGAGATTCTTTATTGTCATTCGCACCTCATGTGGTACATGTGGTGGAGCGAAATTATGTACACAGGGTCCCAGTTACATCCAACAATAAAATGTAGAAGAAAAACAATGATAACATCCAAGATATTAACTAAGAAAAACATCAACTCAGTATACACTAAGCACTAATAGCATAAAAACGTCACGTCGAACATCAGCACAAACCTGAACACGAGTCCGTGTTAGCAGATGAATGAATGAATGTAGTGGAACAAAAGCTAAAAATAGGAAAAAGCCTAACAAAAAGTGCCAGAATGGTATCTAAAGACTAAAAGAAAAGTAATGCCAACCAAAGCAGCAAATGGACTGCTGTAGAAGAGAACATTTTGAAGAACAACAGATTTCTGAAGAAGATGAAGAGATCTGAGATGAAAAGATGAAGAGAACTGGTTGATCCACTGTGAGAAGGTGCTATACAGTATATAAGACTGGGTTTGTTGCAGCTCCTCAGACTGAAGAAGTCTTTTGGATAAAAGACGAAACGTTTCAACAAGTTGTTGCTGTTTTATTGTTTGTTTGTTTGTTTTTAATCCATCCAGAGGACCGGACCTAACTTTAGATTTTTCTACCAGAATTACTGAGCATGCATCAGGATAAGACGAATAGAGCTCAGTTTTTTTAATTGGGAAAATATTTGTATTTAAAGTTAAGTTTTGAAAATGTAAGCCAAATAATCACAAAACCTACTAATCTGAATAAGATAAACCTTTTGATATATGAACGGCTAAAACTGCACAAAGATTAGTTCAATTGCAAAAAATGTACAAAAAAAGTTGGAAAAACAAACAAAATATTCAGACAAGTATTTATTTATTTGCTTGGATGGTTTGTTTGTGTTGAAATGTTTCATCCTTCATCCAAAGGACTTCATCAGTCCAAGGAGCCACAACAAACTCAGTCCCACAAGCAGCACACTCACGTAGTGCGCCAACCAGTTTGATGGTGCTAAGCTGGAGTTCATCACCATGAAACTGGTTGGTCTACTATGTGAGTGTGCTGCTTATGGGACTGAGTTTGTTGTGGCTCCTTGGACTTATGAAGTCTTTTGGATGAAGGACGAAACGTTTCAACACAAACAAACCGTCCAGAGCAGGGGTCTGCACCCTTTACGATCAAAATAGCCATTTCTGCCCATTTGTTCACTAAATTAAACGTGTCCAAAGCCACAATACCTGCTACTACTGGGATTCTCAACTGGTGGCCCACAGACCAGTTTAAGTTTGTTGGAGGGCACTTTTCTGGACAGTAGGGCTGATTTTATAAAACTAAAAATATCTAATGATTTTTAACATTTTTCCTCTCCAAGACAAAATAAAAGGCGAGATTCTTGTAAAGAAGGAACAAATAATATAGTTGTTGCCCAGTTTATAAAAACTAAAACAATAAACTATGCATGTGATTTTTTTTTTTTTGTAGAAAAATTACGTATCCTAATTGGAAGAAATAAAACATAACGTGAAAGTGAGTATGTTCTACTCCTTGTAATGTTCCTAGTATTCACATATTTGCTCAATTTATTACATGAAACTTCTAAAACTAGCCCTTATAGTTGTTGAGCCACATGTGGCTCCAGAGCCGCAGTTGCAGACCCCTGGTCCAGAGGATCTGAATTAACTTTGGTGGATTTTTTTTTTAACCTGGATTATTGAACTTTGATCAAATGCTTTGTAGCTAATTAGCTTCTGTGAAGTAAAAAAAAAAATACTTCTAATTATCTACATATGCAGCGTAAAACCCCTAAAGCTGAAACGCATGCTTGAATAATAAATAAAAATTACATTTTCCCTTAAACATTTACCTTTTAACATCAAAATGGACAAATGTGCTTCTTCACAAACACTATTATCATTATTATTGGTAATATTTTTATTAATATTTTTCCCTACGTGAAAGGCTGACCTCCACAGAATCTGTTCAGAAGTATTGTGGCCCCTGAGCAAATGTTGTTGGTCGTCCCGATACACGTGTTGGATTATGGTTCTATTAAAGCAACAAGGCTTGTTTCATGAAGAAATGAAACAAAGACTTATGCTCACAAAAACTCTAGCCTCTACATGCTTGTCTTTATTATTGATTTTTTTTGTACATGATCCATGTTTTTCCATTTGCTTGCCAAATTTATGTCCTCAAACACAATACGGATCTAATAAAAGACCGTTACAGATTCATTGTTGGTGCTCCCCACCGGCTAACACAAATGTATAGGTCCATTTACATCTGCCGGGGGGTGTTCGCTTTGCTTTTGTATGTGTAACACAGAGATAATGTGGCATTTGAGGTGATGTGTTGTGTTTGTGTGGGTGAGAGTGTGAATGGTCCCTGTTTCAACTGTTAACAAAGATGAGCTGCTAAAGCTTCACATCCAAACACAGTTAGATGTGAATGTGCTGCGCTGATTCCAGTCGTCTCCAATAAAAAATGGAAAAACTGAAACTGCACTTAAGTCAGTAAACTGTTTTTAATAAGCCGGGCTGAATGCCCTGGGGGACATGAAGAGTCCAGCTCAAATGTATGCTCTCTGCCAGGACGGTGGGGGGAGACAATTAGGCTAATATTTGCAGTGAGTTGACAGTGAAAGAAACAAACAAGTCAATTTATCTGGATATTAGTCCAGTAGAAGGTAAATCTTGATTGATGCTGTCATTACAGCTTCTGGGCTGGAGGCTTTAAACCTGATTTATCTTGATCATATATAATGTAAACAAAGATAAAAGACTGTATATTAATGTTTTATTTTTTATTGTCATTATAGGTACAACAAAGCTAACATAACTAAAGGCTTAGCATATTGCCTTTCATGCTCGTGTTTAAATGAAGACATGTGTTGTCGTGATATTGGTCAAACTTTGAAATTTCCATTTCCTGTAAACTCGTGCCATTTTGTGAGATGTCACACTCGGGCAGTGGTGGAGGAAGTACTCAAACATTGTACTTAAGTAAAAGTACAAATAAACAGACAAAAATGTACTCTAGTAAAAGTAGAAGTACCACATTAATGTTTTTTACTTAAGTAAAAGTAAATAAGTACTTGCTTTTAAAAATACTTAAAGTATTAAAAGTAAAAGTACTACCTAATGCAATGGTCTAAGTGTGCCTACCGTTTGTATATTTTCTGTAATACATTAATAGTGTTGAGTCATTTTAATGAACAATGCTGCAGATAATACATGTTTTTATTGTGTTTACTCTGTGACACAGTTCACACCTGGACTCGTGATTCTGTGCATCAGAATTTCAGAGTGACCTGCAGAGTTAAATGTCATTAAGCAAAATAAGAAAGAGGAATGATTATACCTTTGAGAGTTTTTATTTAACGCAAAACCAGTATGTCATTTTAACTGCAGTAAACACATTTAAGTAAAAGTTGTCTGCCTGAACAAAAGGAGCATTAGACACAACTAACAAAGGAACAGACTCTGATCATTTCAACTCCAGTTAAAATACTGTCTAGTCGACCTTGTAATGGGTCAATATTGAACAGTATTTTAACTTCCTGACACCATTTTCAAAACTTGGACCTGAGTGTCGAGACATTTGGAGACATCTCTTGTCTCCTAACATCCCATGAACTGACACATTTTAATATTGCAGCAAGAATTTCTTGTTCAAGTTCATAAAAAGTTGGTTTTCAAAGTTTTTTGAGTCCAGTCGGTCTCTTTTGGGAGAGAGAATATGTCCTGCTGTACTGAATAGTTTTTCAATATTCTTTCAATAAGGTCATGGGTGGTGTGTATCGTCTGACTGACGGTGGAATCCATTTTGGGTGTGTTAATGGTGCTGTGGGTGCGCCCAGCTCAATGACGTATATACTAGAATATATGTCATTGGTCCGGGCAGCACGATGGCGCAACTGGTAGAGCTGCTGCCTCTCAGCGAGCAGGTCCTTGGTTCAAACCCTGGTCCATGGGCCTTCTGGGTGGAGTTTGCATGTTCTCTCCGTCCATGCATGGGTTTTCTCCAGGTGCTCCGGTTTCCTCCCACAGACCAAAAACATGCATGTTAGGCTGATTGGTAACTCTAAATTGTCCCTAGGTGTGAGTGAGAGAGTGAATGGTTGTTTGTCTCGTTTGTCTCTATGTGTCCCTGTGATGGACTTGCGACCCGTCCAGGGTGTACCCCGCCCCTCGCACAGTGATTGCTGGACATGGGCACCAGCGACCCCCGTGACCCAAATTGGAATAAGCGGGTAAAGATAATGGATGGATGGATGGATGTCATTGTCCCAGCTCTTCTTGAAGGTGGGTCTAACATTACCTGCTCACTTTACAGTGATTCAATGGACCAACGAACAAATCAGAAAACTGCAATGTGAATATAACACAACGCATTATAGAAATGTAGTATAGTAGAAAGTACAGATACTTAATGTAAAATGTAGTGGAGTAAAAGTCAAAAGTACCCATGTTTAACTCTACTTAAGTAAAGTACAAATACATGGAAAATGTACTTAATTACAGTAACAAAGTACTTTCACTTGGTTACTTCCCACCTCTGCACTCAGGATGTGTTGTGAATGACTTTCAGATACTTTATTGTTTCTTCTTTTGGCTGCTCCCTTCCTCAGGGTTCAGCACAGTGAACTAACTGTCCTGAATACTTGGCAGTTATTGACACTTGTCCTTCATGATGCAGCCACATATCTGCACCCTGTGTGGAGCAGAGAGCTGCCATCTAGGGTGCCCTGGGGAGCAGATGGGGGCCTTGCTTAAGGGCCCAGAGTGACGAAAATGAGGGTGAAATCAGGTGTGAATACTTCACCTTTCCCACCCACATATGATGTTGTTCTGGGGTTTCATCCCAGCAACCTTCTGATCACAAGCTCGCCTTCTCTATCCTGGGTGCCAACACTCCCCCTGAATGACTCTCAGATATTACATCAAATTTAATAAATGTTGGCTGTGAACATCAGGAATTAGGTTGACTCCAAAACTGAACTTATATCGCACTATTTTCCAAAAGTTTCATTCAATTAATCCAGTAGTTTGTACAATATTTTGCTAACAGGCTGCCTCAAACTTTAAGGGATAAAGTTCTAAGCAAATATGTTGCATAATGTGTAGCTCTTGAATTATGTGTTGAGAGGGAGTCTCAGCTACTACTACACACACTCCATTATCTGTAAAAGTGATTAAGAGACGTTGTGTTTTCTATCTTCAGTGGGCTGTGGCAGTCTTGAAATGGGTTAGCTGCAAAACTTCATCAATTATAGATGTCCATCCAATGATGTTTTCCTCAAGGGTTTGAATAAAATCTGTTCTGTGGTTCATGCAGTAATATGTGAACAGACAGGCACAGTCAACAGGAACAGTTAATGGCAAAAACAAAGATTGTTCTCCTAATATATATATTGATGTTCAGTTTCAGTTACTACTACACAAAATATTAGCTCAACATCTGTAAAAAAAATAACTGAATTATAGCTTTTATTTTATTTTTTTTGCACAGTCAGATATGAGATAATTAGTTGTAGAAGCCTTTGATACTGTAGATCATGACATCTTATGTCACAAGCTCTCAGATATTGGCTTCTCAGATCACACTGTTGGCTGGTTCTCATACTATCTCTCAGATCGGCGGCAACATGTTCAACATAACAGTACTTCATCTAGCTACCTAACAGTCACCAATGGTGTGCCACAAGGGTCAGTTTTAGGTCCCACTCTTTTTACAATTTATATAAATAATGTAGGTCTAAACATTCCTGACACATCCTTGCATCTCTATGCCGACAACACTGTTGTTTATTGCCGAGCTAACACAGTTGCCAAGGTTTTCCAGCTTCTAGTCTGCTTTTGACATCATTCAGTCGGACTTATTCTACCTCAAGCTGGTGCTAAATGCTGACAAAACCAAAGGGATGTTGTTTTCCAACAGAAAGTCAGTGCTAGCAACTCTTCCTCCTATCTCATCCATGCATTATGTTCCTGTTGAGTTTGTAGATTTTTACTTGGGAATTTTGGTTGATGCACATCTCTCTTTTAAACCACATATTGAAAACTTGATAAAGAAACTCAAATTAAAACTGGGTTTCTTTTTCAGGAATAGATCTTGCTTAACTCTGAATTCCAGAAAACGCCTTGTAACCGCAACCTTCCTACCAGCCATTGACTATGGTGACGTTATGTACATGAATGCCCCTGCCAGCTCCTTTCAGATGTTGGATGCTGTCTACCATGCACGCTAAGATTCATAACTGGTTGTAACTACCGTATCCATCACTGCACCCCATACTCCTTGGTCAGTTGGTCATCATTATCTACACATAGGCTCTCACACTGGTTCATTGTCATCTATAAATCCCTCCTTGGTCTACTACCTTCTTATATCTCTTCCCACATGTATGGTATGGTATGAAGTTTATTCATTTTAAAAAAGTACAAAACAATTCCATAACAATATATAAAAAGACACACAAAAAAAATTAAAATGAAAGGCAGCAGAAAGAAGAAAAAATCTTATTTTATCTGCCCCTTTTTTAAACAATTCAAAACATGTCAAACCATCAGTGCAGTTACAACGTGCACTCTCAGTTCATCATTACCTGCAGCGTCCCCTCAATGCAGACTGAACTGGGTAAAAAGGCATTTTCCTACTCAGCTCCTGAAACCTGGAGCATCTTGCAACATGAACTGAAGTTGTCCTCCTTGATTTCTTTAAGGGGTTTCAGACATTTGATAATGTCAATAAAAAAATCAAAGCAAATATGTTCTTGCTTTTAGTATTTCACCCTGTTTTACTGCACCCCGATTTATTGTTTTATACACTATTCATTTTAGCTGCATTTTTACTGTAGTTTATTGTTGTCATTGTTTACTGTTTTGTTGTCTGTACTTTATATGTTCTGTCTGGAACAGGTCCCTGTTGTAAATGAGTCCCCGTGGTTCAATGAGACTAGCCTGTATAAATAAAGGTTGAATGAATGAATGATGGAATGAGATGTACATTCAGTGATTACTTTATGCGAGTTTCACTAAAACTCATCCAGTAGTTCTTAAGATATTTTGTTAACAGACACACAAAGACACATTTGCCCATCTTTTGTCTTCTGGCAATAGGAAATATAAAGGTAAGTGTCTGTTTTTTTTTGTCAATACAGATATGCAGAACTTTATAACGGCAAACCGAAGCACGGTTTGTATTCTCTGTGTGGTCAGAGCAATTTGCCGTTATGTTTGTACTCTGGTCTTCAAAGGACGATGCAATGTCCTGCGCTCATTGAAGTTTCCTGACGTTGCTCCAAAAAGAGATAAATATGAAATATGAGAGCTTTCAGTACTGCTTAGGCCTGCAAAATAAGTCAATTAGTCACGGCAGGCGGCAGTCAAATGGAGATTCTGCATGATGGTCTTAACGAGGGCCGCGCAGGACAAGCGTCCGACAGCTCGTTAAATTAATCCTTTGGGTCTGCTGCAAGTGGAATGAGGCATGTGTCTGTGTGACCTGCTTATGTCCTCCACATTACTTTATAGGAAAAAATGCACACAGGCGCGTGCACATGTTCACACAGCAGCTTCTGAGCTGTAAATGGACTGGAGAAAATATTTCCGATCAAAGTTTCTTTCTGGCCCCGTGCTTGCTGAGATTACATGAGAAGCCCTGCCAGCAGGAGACTCGGGAGTCTCTCTCTATTACTCACGCTGTCCCTTTTTCTTGGTTTCATTTTTCCCCCCTCAGTCTGTTTCTGTTTTTCCTCATCTCTGACTCATTACATCTTATAAACATGCCCCCCCCACCCCCACCCCCTGCAAACACAAGCATTCCTCACTGCATCTGCTCAAACGATTACAGTTTACGACAGCCTGATTCAGAAAGTCTCTGTTTGCTTCTATGTCTGGAAGAGTCATACACAACCACACCAAGTTTTATGTGCAGTACTTATTTTATATTGTGTTTCAGTAAACATCCATGCATGTATTTCAAGCAACAACAAATAAGTTATTTCTACTGTTTTGTTTTGTTTTTTTCAATGAACAAATCCCTCTGGAGTAACGTGTTGCTTTAAAATATTTGTAACTGTAGTGAATAAAACCTGACATTTAAAGCAGCATTTACACTGTTGGAAGTTTTCTGTGGAAAAGTTCAGAACAAATAATATCTTACCTGTTGTAGATAGAACCACGGTTAGGAAAAACAGAATCACTGACCAGATTAAGTTAACAGCTATTCAGAGTGGGAACAAGATTAATGTGGAATGCTGCCATCATAAAGAAACTTACATTTAAAAAATATCATAACAGATTATGCAAACACTATTTTTGCAATTTAGCCTTGTGATTTTTTTTTACATATATAATTTCATGTTTTTCTTGCAAGCACAAAATCATCAGCTAACTGTGATATACTTCAGGTGCAGCTTGTGAAAATTCCTGCAAGAATATCAAATATGTACAGTTTGACAGTAGTCCAAAGGTTTTTAAAACATAATTCACTTCCACCATAATAGAGGTTTTTGTCATGTAATTTCTTGTAATATTGCAGGAATCCCCTTTGGTCATTGTTCTGTTCGATATTTAGCTGGTCAGTCCAGTCAGAATTAAACTTCAAGTTTCTAACGCTGAGGATTAAAAAAAAACTGCATACAGCAAGTAGGACCTTAATGGTTTCTAACCAGTCTAAAGAAGCAAACATCAAATGATTTGAACGGTTCCATTAAGCTGGTCTAAGTAAAAGTTCAAAGAAAGTCTGGTTTGACTCACAAACTGACTGTGGTTCATTTCCTGTATGTCTAAGTCATGATATTCTAACAGACAACATAGAAAATAACATCATATGGTAATGAAAGGAAATAACAATAAAAGCTTAATTATAATAAAATTTAAGTAACTGTAAATTATTTTTCTCAAACATGCCATCCATCCATCCATCATCTTCCTCTTGTTCTGAAGTCAGGTCTTGGGAGCATCAGCTTGAGCAGGGAGGTCCAGACATCTCTTTCCACAGCCACCTCTTCCAGCTTTTCTGGGAGGATCCCAAGGTTTTCCCAGGCAAACAAAGAGATGTAGTCTGTCCAGCGTGTCCTGGGTCTTCCCCGGGGTCTCCTTCCAATCAGACATGCCCAAAGCACCTCCCTAGGGAGGCGCCCAAGGAGCATCCTTACCAGATGCCTGAACCATCTCAACTGGCTCCTCTCGATGTGGAGGAGCAGTGGTTCTACTCCGAGTCTCTCCCAGATATCTGAACTTCTCACCCTATCTCTAAGGGAGAGTCCAGCTATACCCTGTGGAGGAAACCAATTTCAACCGCTTGTATCCATGATCTCATTCTTTCGGTCACTACCCAGTTTGTGGTCATAGGTGAGGGTAGGAACGTAGACTGACTGGTAAACAGAGAGCTTTGCCTTACAGCTCAGCTCCCTCTTCACCACAACGGACCGGCACAGAGTTTGCAATCCTGCAGACGCTGCACCAATCCGTCTGTCAATCTCACGCTCCATTCTTCCCTCACTCGTGAACAAAACCCAGAGATACTTGAACTCCACTACTTGAGAAAGAACCTCACCCTCGACCTGAAGAGAACAATCCACCCTTTTCTGGATGAGGACCATGGCCTCAGATTTGGAGGTGCTGATTCTCATCCCAGCCGCTTCACAGTCAGCTGCAAACCGCTCCAGTGAGAGCTGACGATTATCCAACATGATCCAAACTTACTGGATCCTTATTCATATTTATCATGAGCCAAATTTAACAAGGAAACGAAAATGTGTACTGACAGTGAAAAATGTGTAAATAATGGTTATTAAATGGGTTTGCCTTCATAGAAAGAAAAAAAAAACTTCAAAAATAATATATCATCCTTTCCTCTTAACATGTCTCAGACCCAGTTTCTGACAGGTGGACACTTGTCTTGAACACGTCTCAAAGCAGGGACTCAGTTTGCTCTTGTGAGTCAAGGAGAGTTGTAGTCTTAGCTTGAACATGTTCAGAAATGTCAGCAAGTTTTCCGTGTATGAAAATGGCACCAATGACAAAAGTAAGAGATGTATTGCTACCACATTCAAACCCTTAACAAGTACTTACAGTGAAGAACTAGCTGATAACAAGTCCTGATACAAGTACTAATAAATATCTTACAGTTTGTATAATTACTGTCACAATGTGTTTGAAAATCATTTGCGCTCTTTGTTGTGTTAATTCCTCAAACTCTGCCAAGACAATAGTAGTTGTTTCTAAAAGCTCCAGTTGGTGACTGGTGAGACAATCAGGAAGTTCATCTGTAGATTCCCATGATCCTTTTCTGCCCAGTGACAGACTGTAGCCATAGTCTGCTGCTGTTATCAAACTCTTTGAAATCAGTGCTGTGTTTTCTGTTGTTTTGATGATTTATCAACATGCTTTGTGCTAGATTTCATTGCTCATTGAAACTTGATTTGTAAAATCTGCAGTTTGTTTTGTCACCGCTGTTTACTTTGAAATGCTTGATGGTAAACAATGCATTGACAGCCAATTTAAAGAATTAAAAAGGGGAAAAAAATATCTGCTCCAATGTAAGACTGAGTTTGTTGTGACTCCTTGGACTGATGAAGTCTTTTGAATGAAAGACGAAACGTTTCAACACAAAGAAACCATCCAGAAAACCTGACTTAACTTTGATGGATACTCCCACATGGCTGATATTGTTCTATCACCTGACTGCTCAACTGAGAATTGAACATCATTCTGCTGTAAAGTGGAATCAGTACTGTGGTATTGGAACACTTAAGAGTACAAGTACTTGCACACAGTATCAGATATGTTACTAGTACTGGTGCATCCATGGTCTTTACTACTAAAGTGTACTCCCTTAGATTAAATCATAAACGTGGGTGCAGCTGCTAAGACATAACACCACCAGCCTGATCAAGAAAGCTCATCAGAGACTCTACTTCCTCAGGCGGCTGAGACGAGCTGGTCTGGGAAGCTCAGTCCTCACCTCCTTCTACAGGTGTGCAGTGGAGAGCATCTTGTGCTCCAGCATCAATGTGTGGCATGGAGGCTGCACAACTGCAGAAAGAAAAGCTTTGCAGAGAGTGGTGAAGGCTGCACAGAAGTCTGTTGGAGTCAGTCTCCCCACCATCACAGACATCTACACCTCCAGATGCAGGAAGAGGGCCACCTGCATCATGAAGGACCCCACTCACCCAGCACACACACTTTTTGCCCCGCTCCCCTCTGGCAGAAGGTTGAGGAGCATTAAGGGCAGAACCACCAGGCTGAGGAACAGCTTCTACCCTGAGTCTGTTAGACTCATGAATCTCTAACCAGGAAAAATCACTGTAATGCCACTCGGTTGTTATGTGCTGCTGACTATCCATGATGCTGATCTCATGCTGCTGATTAGTTCATGTTCATTCATTCAACCTTTATTTAGACAGGTTAATCCCATTGAGCCGTGAGGACTCATTTACAAGAAAGACCTGATTTCAACAAAAAATGATGACAACAATGGACAACAACGACAACAATAGACCGTTATAAAAAGGCATACAGATTTTTTTTTTTTTTTTTACAAATTAAAATAAGATGGCAAAAAAGTAGCAAAAACAGCTAGATTAAAAGGCGAATGTAGAAAACTAAAAACAGGAACATGTCTGCGTTGGATAAGATTGTTTTTTGTATGCGTTGGTTTATTTACAAGAGATACCTGATTATGTTGTTGAATATGATTGTGATGATTATGAAGTTGCTGTGTTCATTAGTCCTCATCTGCTCACACAAACTCATGTTCGTGCTGCTGTTGTTTTGGTGCATTGTTCTGTACTATTAGTGCTTAGTATATTCTTAGTCTTTTGTATTAGTTTAGTGAATGTATTATATTCTTAGTTCATTACTTGGATCTTACTAATGTTTTTCTTTACAATTTCTATTTTTGTTGGATGTAACTGGGACCCTGTCTACATAGTTTCGTTCCACCTCATGTACCACATGTGATGAGAATGACAATAAAAATCCTTGAATCCTTGAAGATGGGTATATATCAAGATGAGGTACATATGATGTGGATATGGGCAAGAAAATGCTAAGCCCATTTTAGAATATAGTTTGCAAAAACAAAAATAGAACATGATTTTTTTTAAATTGTATTTATTTATTTTTTATGTGATTTGTTGAACTGGGCTATATGGTTCTGGCAAGTTGGTTGCAACAGTCTACAATAAAACTGCAATGGAAATTAGGTTTTATTTATTTATTTATTTATTCATAATTTAGAGTCACCGACTAGCCTCCAACAGTGGCAGCGTACAGAGGATCTGGCTGTACCATTACACCCCTGTCATATATCACAGCTCCCACCTGAGACTCCTGAACCAACTCATGAATAACAAAGCCCCCAACGTGCTCCATATTGGATAGCGGCCCCTCAGCTGCCCAGGTCATCGGCCGGCTTTGTTCTATCCATCTAAATCTACTCAGTTATGTCAGTGTTTGTTTACTCAACCAGGGGAGCAGGCTGCTTTGCGCTTTTTATTCGGTTTATGAACACAGTGTAGCTCCATCTTGTCCTCGGGCCCATCAGCCAGCAATTTACTCCTCCGTTCTTATTTTCCAACCATAACAGAGGCCTATAAATTGCTCCAGGGAGCCATTCTTGACCCCCTTCATGTTTTCTGCGTTTGGGGACACATCTCCCTAAATCACTGTCACCCCCTCTTTGACACATATGTCTCTGTGGTATGATTTAACCATCCAAAGACACAAAATAGCTTTGATAAGCTCCGCACAGGCACATATATTGTACTTTTATAACCCGAGAGAAAAATAAATAAATAAATATTTAATTGGTATTTGATGGTTCAAAGGCAGGGGATGCATTAGTATTGTTAATCATTTTATCAATGTGTGGCAACGATGTTAGGAGGAGCCAAAAATGGAGGACACCAAGACTGAGAGAATTAGAATGACTTCCACAAGATGAAGATGTGAGACAGCCTATTGAGGCTACCGGGCGAACATCATTTGTTTTCCTGGGTGCAAAGATTATCTGGTTGAGTGATAGAGGTGGCCTTGATCAGCCCTCTCCCAGGATGTGGCTGTATATCAGATGTCACCCTGCTGCAAAACCATCAACCCTTCACTTGCCTGGGATGTACATATTTACTGTTGTAAATGGCTCCTCTGCTCAGTAAACGCTCCTGTTTTTCACCAGCTGACAGCGTGCGGAAATGGATGATGCATTGTCTGCCGCGGATTCTGTGTAACTGCTCATTTCCAGATATCTGGGAGAAAAAATGACAGAGGAGCTCTTTTAGTGCAACAATCCAGAGGCGAGGCTGACTTTCATAACTCAGCCCTTTTATTTCTTCTATTCACTCCTTTTTTGATTACAGCTCGTGCTCATTAAGCTGCAGCCATTTGTACCATACAAATCCATCAAGACAATCAGAACTTGCTGCAGATTTTTTATTTTTTTTCCAGAAAAAAATATTTGAGGCTTGTCATGACAGAGAGAATGATTCAGTTCACTGCACAGACTGGACCTCAGAAGCTGACTGCACAAATGGAGGGAAGGGGGAAATATGTTCACTCATTAATTATTTTAATGGTTTCCGTGGGACAAACAGGGACAATTTGTGTGTGCATAATGAGAGCCTGAAACAGTCATTCACTGCATTCCATTAGAAATGATACAAGAGTGTCCCAAAGAGCAGGGCTGGAACCTGAATACCAAAAACATTAGTTTTAGTATACCTGCACTTGATGCAGCTGAATATACAAAATTATTACGAGGCCAAAAGCCAGGTGATATTTGTATTTGACCGTGTTTGTGTGTGATTGTTTGCATTCATGTGTCTGTCTGTTTACAAATTAGTTCATAAATCACTAAGCAAACTTCAATAAAGTTTGTGAAATATTATCCATGGACGTACATTTACAGCTGATTAACTTTTAGAGTCCAGCCAGTTTAAGATATCTGGCCCCGCCAACTGATCAGACAAAACATAAAACTGGCTGTAACTCAGTCAACTCTACAGACGTTGACATAAAGTTAGGTGTGGTAGTAGCTGAGACTGATCACCAACACATGTTCTGAATGCAAACAGGTTACCCAGAATTTTCTATAAATGTTTTGTCATCAACTGTTTGGAGATGATGTACAACGGAGTATCAGGGACACGCTAAGAAAAAAAATTACATTACGAGAAAAAAGTCATAAAATTATTAGAATAAAGCCATAATATTACCAGAATAAAGTTGTAATATTACCAGAATAAAGTCATATTACCAGAATAAAGTTGTAATATTACCAGAATAAAGTCGTAATATTGCCAGAACACCAACAAGAAAAAGCAGTCTTATAACTGCAGTAAAATGACAAATGTTGAGCATCTTAAGTTATACTTTAGTATTGGTTTTACAAAAGAGGAAATACTTAATCTGGGAGCACATCAGCATCAGATTATTCTTAGTATCAGGACTTTGAAACGATTGTACAAATGACTGTCTCAAAGAAAGAACCACATGTATATGGAAGATATTGCTTCTTTTGTAACATCTCATAATATTACGACTTTATTCTCGTAATGCTACGACTTTATTCTTGTACAATTTTATTCTCATACAACTTTATTCTCGTAATATTACAACTTTATTCTCATAATATTTAAGCTTCATTCTCATACAACTTTATTCTCGTAATATTTTGACTTTATTGTTGTACAACTTTATTCTCATACAACTTTATTCTCGTAATATTACGACTTTTTTCAAATAATATTTTGACATTATTCTCGTACAACTTTATTCTTGTAATAATACAACTTTATTCTCGTAATGTTATGACTTTATTCTCATAATACTAAAACATTATTCTTGTAATACTACAACTTCATTCTTGTAATACTGTAATTTTATTCTCATAATACTAAAACTTTATTCTCGTAATACTACAACTTTATTCTTGTAATACTGCAATTTTATTCTCGTAATATTTCAACTGTATTCTTGTACAACTTTATTCTCGTAATACTTTGACTTTATTCTCATACAACTTTTTTCTCATATAACTTTATTCTCGTAATATTATGACTTTATTTTCGTAATGCTATGACTTTATTCTCATAAAACTAGAACTTTATTTTCGTAATACTACAAACTGATTCTTGTATTACTGCAATTTTATTCTCGTAATACTACAACTTTATTCTCGTAATACTAGAACTTTATTCTTGTAATAATGTGATTTTATTCTCGTTATATTTCAAATTTATTCTCGTAATATTATGACTTTATTTTTGTAAAATTTAAACTTTATTCTGGTAAAATTATGAATTTATTCTTGTAATATAATGACTTTATTCTCGTAATATTTAGATATTATTTTCGTACAACTTTATTCTCGTAATATTATGACTTTATTTTCGTAATACTACAACTTAATTCTCATAATATTGTGAATTTATTCTTGTAATATAATTACTTTATTCTCATAATACTACAATATATTCTCATATTTCAACTTTATTCTCGTACTCTTATGACTTTATTCTCGTAATACTACAATATATTCTCGTAATATTCCAACTTTATTCTCGTACAACTTTATTCTCTTAATACTATGACTTTATACTCGTAATGTTATGACTTTATTCTCATAATTTTACAAATTTATTCTTGTAATATTATGACTATACAACTTCCATCCATCAATTATCTTTTACCCGCTTCTTCCATTTTGGGTCACGAGGGTCGCCGGTGCCCATGTCCGGCAATCACTGTGTGAGGGGCGTGGTACACCCTGGACAGGTCTCCAGTCCATTACAGGGACACATAGAAACCAACAATCCTTCACTCTCTCACTCACACCTAGAGACAATTTAGAGTTACCAATCAGCCTAACATGCATGTTTTTTGGTTTGTGGGAGGAAACTGGAGTACCCGGAGAAAACAGACACATGCACAGAGAGAACATTCAAACTCCACTCAGAAAGGCCCCTGGATCAGGATTTGAAACAGGGACCTGCTTGCTGAGAGGAGGCAGCTCTACCAGATGCGCCACTGTGCTGCACAGTATACGACTTTATTATTTTAATTTTATAACTTTTTTCTTGAAATGTTTTTTTTTTTTAGTGTGGATCTAATATTCTTCCATATCAATGCTATGTGTTTGTTAGCAAAATTTGTTATTAGTTGATTTTTTAAATAAAACTTTCAAGAAATGATTATTGCACATAATTAAATCTTTGAAGCCAACTCATTCAAGATGGTCACCAAATCCAACTGACCTTAGAAAGCACTAAATATAGCTGTTTGTTCGGGTTTTTTTCATATGTTGAGCTAATATTTGGTGTGGTAATAGCTGGGAGTCAGGAGAGTAGTAGTGCAGAGATTGGAGAAGGCAAGCCTTTAGTCGAAAGGTTGCCAGTTTGAATCCCCTGACAGTTATATCAAAAATTCAAGTGGGGAAGGTGAAGCCACACTTACCCCCACCATCTTTGCACCGCTCTGGGCCCTTAATTCCGCTGCACCTCTGAATGCCCTGGATGATGCCTGGAGGAGCAGACAGCCCTCTGCTTCACACAGAGGGTTGTGGTAGCTCCATGGTCAGTGGTGGCATCAGGAAGGGCCTCCATTCTAGAACAAGTTCCAAATTTGTATGCAAGTTTACTCACTGCAGAAGCCATTGAAGAAGGGAGCAGCCAGAAAACAATGTAAATACTAATAAAAAAAAATAATAATAATAAAATACCTCTTTCACAACACGTTCTGAGAACTAAATCACACAGTAACAAAGTTCATGCTCAGTCATCCAGGTACCAAATCCAATAATTCTCATTCGGGTCATCTGAACAGTCTGTCTGTCTGTCTGTCTGTCTGTCTGTCTGTCTGTCTGTCTGTCTGTCTGTCTGTCTGTCTGTCTGTCCGTCCATCCGTCCGTTCGTCCGTCCTTCTATATATCTATCTATCTATCTGTCTGTCTGTCTGTCTGTCTGTCTTTCTGTCCATCTATCTGTCTATCCATCCACCCATCCATTATATTTACCTGCTTTTTCCTTTTCAGTTCTGGTACCTATACATATATATATATATATATATATATATATA
>NC_056515.1:13494615-13496094 GCF_014905685.2 Nematolebias whitei
CATCAGGTGGCTGAGGAGGGGAAAGCAGCACTTTATTAAAACTGTGTTCAGTGAATGTGGGGTGCTGTTGACCTCAACAAGTGATGTCATCAGAAGGTGGAAAGAATAGTTCTCGGACCTTCTCAATCCCACCAGCACATCTTCCATGGAGGAAGCTGAGTAAGGGGACTTTGGGGTTGATCCGTCCATAACCGTGGCTGGGGTCATTGAGGTAGTTAAAAAGCTCCAAGGTGGTAGGGATCCAGGAGTGGATAAGATTTGCCCTGATTTCCTTAAGGTACTGTATGGTGAGGGGCTGTCTTGGCTGACATGCCTTTGCGATGTTGCGTGGACATCAGGGGCAGTGCCACTGGATTGGCAGACTGGGGTGGTGGTTTCCCTCTTCAAAAAGGGGGGACCGGAGAGTGTGCTCCAATTATAGGGGCATCACTCTCCTTAGCCTCCCTGGTAAGGTCTATTCAGGGGTACTGGAGAAGTGAGTCTGATCGTTGGTCAAACCTCAGATCCAGAAGGAACAATGTGGGTTCTGTCCTGGCCCTGGAACACTGGATCAGCTCTTTACCCTCACTAGGGTCCATGAGGGGTCATAGGTGTTTGCCCATCCAGTATACATGTATTTTGTGGACTTGGAGAAGGCATTCGACGGTGTTCCTCGGGGTAGACTGTGGGTAGTGCTCCGTAAGTATGGGATTGGAGGCCCCTTGTTACGGGCTGTTCAGTCCCTATACAAGCAGTGCGAGAGTTTAGTTTGCACCGCCGGCAGTAAGTTGGACCCCTTCAGGTTGGGAGTTGGATTCCGCCAGAGCTGCCCATTGACAATGATTCCGTTCATAAATTTTATGGACAGAATTTCTCGGTGCGGCAAGCTGGCGGATGATTTCCGGTTCGGTGGCCTCAGGATTCCATCTTTGCTTTTTGCAAATGCTGTGCTCCTGCTGGCGTCATCGTGCCTTGATCTTCAACTCTCACTGGAGAGGTTCGCAGCCGAGTGTGAAGCGGCTGGAATGAGAATCAGCACCTCCAAACCTGAGGCCATGGTCCTGAACCGGAAAAAGGGTGGATTGCTCTCTTCAGGTTGAGGGTGAGATTCTGCCTCAAGTGGAGGAGTTCAAGTATCTCAGGGTTTTGTCACAAGTGAGGGAAGAATGGAGCGTGAGAATGAAAGACAGATTGATGCAGCATCTGCAGTATAGCTGACTCTGTACCGGTCCGTTGAGGTGAAGAGAGTGCTGAGCTGTAAGGCAAAGCTCTCTGTTTACCGGTCGGTCTACATTCCTACCCTCACCTATGGTCATGAGCTCTGGGTAGTGACCGAAAGAATGAGATTGCGGATACAGGTGGTTGAAATGAGTTTTCTCTGCAAGGTAGCTGGACTCTCCCTTAGAGATAGAGTGAGAAGTTCAGATATCTGGGAGAGACTCGGAGTAGAACCACTGCTCCTCTACATTGAGAGGAGCCAGTTGAGATGGTTCAGGCATC
>NC_056515.1:13496194-13497903 GCF_014905685.2 Nematolebias whitei
GAAAGAAAGAAGAGTGCAGCAGTTAATTAGACTGTGGAAGAGATCACTGGCGCATTGAGCAATAATTGCGCATATGGGCTCAGGCTTCTGTGATGTGGTTTTACGAATCATACAGCACAAAGAAAATCAAACAGTGCACAGTAGAAAATTGTGTTAATCTACTTGTTTAAGAGAAGGCAGGTCCGACCGGCTGGTTGCAAGATGGAAAAAAAAGTCATGTTAAGCTCAGATGGACACCTGTCATCGGCCGCACGCGTCCGCTGACACACCAGTTCAAATGGACTTGCGCTCTGTCCAGGGTGTACCCCACCGTTCATACAGTGATGGTTGGACATGGGCACCAGTGACCCCTGCGACCCGAAAGGAAGAAGTGGGTAAAGATAATGGATGGATGGATGGATGGATGGATGGATCTGCCAGTCACCAACTACGTGCATCTCCACACCTGCTGTCTTTTGTGGTGATGGAAGTAGTAGCATCTACAAAAGCCAAAGCTAGCAGTGCGTTCAATTAAAATAGCCTTGTTCCATATTTTTCCAAAATAATTTGCTCTAAAAATATTTTTATTCATCTGTGTTCTAGAATTGCACCAGTGTTCTAGAATTGCGCCGCTCAAGGTGGCTGCATGTTGGAGCAGCTCTGTTACTTTCATTCTGAGATTTTGCTTTTGGAAACTTTAATTCCTCTTATTCTGGATGTAAATCTCATTTTTTGGATGAATGTTTCCTCTCGTATCGGATGCTGTGCAGCTGGAAGGATTTTTACTGAAACTTTTTTTAGTTTTGGACATTTGTTATGATGCGTAACTATGGCAACAAGGCTGTTTTCTACAACGAATAGCAGCTGATTAACATCTCAAAAGCTCAAATAATATCTCAACTACAGCCCCAAATCTCAAGTGAGTTGAAAAGGATGTTCTGTGGACGCATTCTCATCTACCTGCCAGCTGTGCTCAAGTGCCTGACCACTGAGATCCTGGAACTAGCAGGAAACACGGCTCGTGACAGTGGAAGGACAGGATCGTCCCTCGGCACCTACAGTTGGCTGTCCACAGTGACGAGGAGCTCAGCAGATTGCTGGGAGGAGTGGCCATCGCTCTCGGAGGAGTTTTGCCCAGAATTTGGGCGGTCCTACAGTCCAGGGGAACCGAGATGCCAGCCGAGTCTGGGTGGATGGATCAGACGGCATCTGCAGCCAGTTTCTTAGGATCCACTGTGGGATGGACCTTTACAAGAGATCCTTCCTGTTTACAGCCATCAGTGTCTATGACATCTCTTAATGAAATGAGGATAACGAGTTACAACAAAAAATAATTTCCCTCTGGGATTAATAAAGTATTTTTGAATTGAATTGAATTGAATTGAATTGAATAATAGCCTGTCTTTACAGTTGTTTTTTTAGGCTATTAGTTTTGTATGTTAGTATTCATTTGGGGAAACAAAAAAATCTTATATCTTATCAAAAGAAGAAGGGTTACATGTTTTGATCACATAGGTGACACTTAACGAGACGTTTGACTTAACATGTATAATTAAATGTTTAAACATAAATGACTTCTGTAAACCTTGCTGGGTATGAAAACCTGGAAAACTGTTTGGTTTCAGACAATAAAACATTTTCTTCAACATATATATAAGATCGGCAGAGCACACGTTCAAGCTCACAAAGTTAAGCATAGTGATTAATTGTGATTAATCACAGTCCCAGAA
>NC_056515.1:13498003-13502702 GCF_014905685.2 Nematolebias whitei
ATGTTTTTAACTTTCCTTTTTGTAAACAGTTTAATAAAACATTCAATATTATTTTAAAAGCTTGTCTTAAAAGTTGTGACGATGATGATTCATTGTTTTTGGTTTAGTTGCAGAGAAGCATTCAGCCGGGTCTGAAAGGGAAATGCACACAGGTAATATTTAGGCTTAATCCAACATTTTTCAGTCAGGTCATCTGGACAGTTTCTTTTTTTGCTGAAACGTTCCACCTTCCACCTGGATTATTGAGCATGAACTTTTTTGTTTTTGAACCAGTTTGACATACGAGGAAGAGGGCCGGCAACAGAGGAGGGGGCGTGCCAAAAAGACCATCTTATCACAAGCAGAACTGGTTGGTTCCACTTTTGAGTAAGCTGTTGGGAGAAGAATCAGTTTTGTGGTATGTGTTTCCTTGACTGATGAAGCCTTCTGGATAGAAGGTGAAATGTTTTGGCAAAAAAAAAAAAAAGAAACTGTCCAAATGACCTGACTGAAAATTGTTGGATTGTATTCCTGGATTATTGAGCGTCAACTTTGTTGATTTAGGCTTAATGTATTAACTACTAACTGTCCACATTTATTTCATTTTATTTTTAATTTGTGCTCTGTCTAACAGTTTTCTATCATTTTACAAACAAACAAAAAAAAAACATTGTGCATCACTTGTAGGCAGTAAACATAGATAAAATGTCTATGATTAGCCTTTTGCCATGAATGACGTAAAAGATAAACAGATCTAAGAAAACAAGCTTTAACTTTTATAATGAATAAACTTTTATGGGAGAACATAAAGAACTGACCACCTCTAGTTAAAACATTTGAGTTTACAGTACGATCATAGTGAGAAAATTAAAAAAAAAAAAAAAAAGCTAAATGTTTTATAGTAAGAACTGAAGCTCTGCAGGTTAAACAATTTATTCAGCATAATTGCAGCAATACCGTCTTCATCAGAGCAGCTAAATATTACTTTGTAAAAAAAAATGGAGACAATGGATGTCATACATTTAACTTAAACAAAACAATAATAATTCAAAGGACTGACTGTCTTCACTGGGATGAGGTGAGAAACGTTAGTGCAGTTTTTTACAGCTCGTTGTTTTGTTTAATTCTTAATCACAAATAGGTATGACCTTATTTTTAAATATATCTGTTAACCTTTAATCACAGAAGAGAAACTGAGCTTCTACAGACACAGGCAAAACCAGTATCACTTCACCTTCACCTGACAGTGGGTGATGCACTCTTATTGTTAATGGAAAATGCTTCTTCTGAAGCACAGTTATGGTAAATGTTTTTTGCCAAATTGCCCATTTGTTTCTCTTTTAGGAAATGTTTGTATCTTGATTTCAAAGGACATAAAACTCCTCAGATCAACGACTAATGTCTTAAGATGGATTTAGCACCACAGTCTTTTTTATGAGCTTATGCTTGAACATTTGAACGTGTTTATATTTTACTGCACAGAAGCTGTAGCTTTGTTTAAACGAATCTCTCTCTCTGTTCGTGGCTTAAACCTTGGGAAATGTTAAACTCATTAAAATGAATTTACCAGTGCGTGCTGCTGAAGTGGCCTGCGGTCTGAAGACTTAATCACTGTAAAACATATTTGCAGCCAATAACGTGGATGAGCTTGTTCCCAAACAGGACTGAGGAATGATCACAATGTACTTTGAACAGATTATACATACCTAAGAATTTATTGTATTTTAACAAAAGAAAGAAAAAAAACATAATTTTGCACAAATAGGATTGGTGGGATGCTGCAGTACCAAATAACCATTATTCCAAGCATCAGTATGTTTGTGTTTAAGTCTTCCATCCATCCATCCATCCATTTTCTTTACCCGCTTATTCCATTTTGGGTCACGTGGGTCGCCGGTGCCCATGTCCAGCAATCACTGTGTGAGGGGCGGGGTACACCCTGGACGGGTCGCAAGTCCATCACAGGGCCACATAGAGACAAACGAGACAAACAACCATTCACTCTCTCACTCACACCTAGGGACAATTTAGAGTTACCAATCTGCCTAACATGCATGTTTTTGGTCTGTGGGAGGAAACTGGAGTACCTGGAGAAAACCCACGCATGCACGGAGAGAACATGCAAACTCCACCCAGAAAGGCCCCTGGACCGGGGTTTGAACCAAGGACCTGCTCACTGAGAGGCAGCAGCTCTACCAGTTGTGCCACCGTGCTGCCTGTGTTTAAGTCTTATCAAAGGAAAATTAAAGAAGCCAGATCTTTCCTAAGAGAAAAAAAAACTTTTATGAAGACATTACTTTTCAGTGACTAATATCAGCCATGTATTACTTAGACAAACAAATTAACATTTAATTATGTAACATAAATTTGCCTGAAACAATTAGTTGAGATCCTAGAACTTCTCAATTACAAATGAATAAATCAATGAATCAATCAAGAAATTAACAAATAAGCAAACCACTATAAGTAAGTAAGTCAGCAAGCAAGTAAATAAGTAAATATGTAAGCAAGTAAATATGTAAATAAGCAAACAAGCAAATAAGTAAATAGGTAAATAAGCAAGTAAATAAGTAAATATGAAAGCAAATAAGTAAATAAGTAAGTAAGTAAATAAGCAAGCAAGCAAACAAGTAAATAGGTAAATAAGAAAGCAAGCAAGGAAATAAGTAAATATGTAAGTAAGTACATAAGTAAATAAGCAAGCTAGCAAACAAGTAAATAAGCAAGCAAGCAAATAAGTAAATAAGTAAACAAGCAAGCAAGTAAGCAAGCAAGCAAACAAGTACATAAGCAAACAGGCAAATAAGTAAGTACGTACGTAAGTAAGTAAATCAAATAAAATTGTTGAAGCAAATTTTTCAATACGGTACTTTTTTTAAAATCCAGTTGCTCTCAAATTGTATGGTATGACCTTTGGGGGTGGGTATATGACCTTTTTAAAAGTGATGATGAGTATCAAGAGAAGAATAATTTATTTTTTCTTCCAAAAGTGTGAGAGGCAGAGAATGTTCGAGAACTACAGATTTATTTCACAGGGTTGTGAGCTGTTTAATGGTCATCGTGTTTCACAGAGACACTTATTACTGTTTCACGATGAACTTATGGAAGGTCATGAGCAACCAAACAAAAATCTATTGTAAGAACAATCATTTTAAAAAGTAGAAAATTGTCCTATTTATTTAATTACAACAAAAAAGGTGAACATACTTTTACAGTAAAACCAAATTAGTTTTGCAACAGCACAACAAATTTGTAGACTTTATAGACTGATGTATTTCTGATTCAAGTACATATGACCAAAAAACAAGATGGGTGATAATGTTTACGTCTATTTGTATGTCAGCCAGAAATATATCATTAACCAGTACACGTATTTTAATGAAACCTGTAGAAAGTAACTAATGGATGTAAACCTACAACAGATTATGTTTTGAAATAAATTTTATTCAAGATGGAAGACACAGATAATCAAAATTAGCTAAGACATTAATGGTAGAAATCAGTCCGATTTAAAGATTTTGAGCTAAATCTTGATGTGGTAGTAGCTGAGGCCCCCTGTAATACACACCCAGTGCTGGTCTAAAAGTAAAACGATCCTTCATAGTGTGTCACCATTCACAACTGCACAAAAGTTCACATTGTACTGATAATGAGAGGAAGGGTGCAGCTGTCGTTGTGGGTACAATCAGGGTCTTTTTGGATAAATGAATGGGAACAACATCACAAACGTACTGTATGAAAATACTTGACTAAAATATAAATTATTCGATAAAGAACTCTGCAAAAACAGTTGTATTACTAAAGGAAGTTTTATTTCTGTTGAAAACTTGCAGCAAACTAAAAGTTTGAAAAAAAATGTAAAGCAAAGAAAGTAGACAAATGTTTATGTTGACTCTGATTGCGCATCCATCTGGTTAGTTTTAGATAGATGAGCACGTCATACATGAGCTCCTACTGCTCTAGGAGATGAGTCCTTTAGGTTTTACCAAAGAGATATGACAAACTGGAGGTACTGAATCAGCTCATCAAACAGAATTTATCTGCAATATGTGAACAGAGAAGGTCAAGTATACGTATAAGAAGCATTAAACTGGATCTAGTCAGGATTTCCTGGGCAGAAGTCATATCTTGTAAGGTTTGAGAATGAACTGCAGTATTTCATGGTTCCATTGAGCTCTATAATGTGTAAGGACCAGGTCACCTTAGCTTTTATAATAGTGGAATTTTACAGTGAAATCAGTTCTTTCTCATGAAGTTGCTGGGTTTTGTGGGTTCTCTCTTGAGGGGGTAAATGAATTTTCTCTCCCCCATGGATCCACAGCTGTGGCAGACTGACCTTTGTAAGAACAGGCTGGCTGGTTTATGAGAGCTGGTCCCATGTGAACAAGCTCATTTGTTAATCTTTACAATTTTTCATCTATGATGTTTTTAAAATTGTAAGATTTTGCCAGAGCCCTGAGAGAATATCCCACCTCACCAACCCACCACCACCGTGTCTGTTAATTTTAATTGTCTGTCTATCTGCTTATTTTTTACACAAAAAGTGAACGTTTGTTAAAGTATTTATTGATGCAGATGAGAAGAGCAACTGTTTCACGTTTTAGATTTTTAAATGACAAACTAATTAGAAGGCTTAGAACTGAGAAAGCTCCCTGAATAGAAGCAAAATGGCTTCACTACAAAATATACGTCCTGTTGCTTTTTTTTTTTTTTTTTTTTT
>NC_056515.1:13502802-13505747 GCF_014905685.2 Nematolebias whitei
GACAGCTGTGTGAGAGGCGGGGGACACCCTGGACAAGTCTCCAGGGACACCACATACACAAATAACCATTCACTCTCACACCTAGGGACAATTTATAGAGTTACCAATCAGCCTAACATGCATGTTTTTAGTCTATGGGAAAAAACCCACACATGCACAGAGAGAACATGCAAACTCCACCCAGAAAGGTCCACGGCCAGGATTTGAATAATCGACCTTCATCTCTATCAACTGAGACACCGTGTCACCTTGAAACACACAGTATCTTGCAATATTCCTTCAAGGAATATCTAGCACATTCATTTTTCACAGTGATGCAAATTCTTTTAAAATGTCTTTTGTTTCTGTTGAGTTGTTATGTCATTGTGCCAAACACATTTTTAAAAGTGTTTAAATCATTAATCCGTTATGAGCGCACCTCACTGGAAATCATCAAATTAATTTTTGTCACATTTGATTGGTTGAAATTGCAGGGAGAGAGTGGTACTGGGATTTGATTGGAGAATAAGGGTCATATCACAGCTCAATGGTGCAAAACAGTTTGGGAAACAGCCTAGATCTTATTGAATTTTAATTCAATGGATCTGTGGTGCGTGTGATAAAAGGGAATGGGAGCAGGAGGCCTTGTAGGCATCATAATGTGCTTCTCCTGATTTTTTCCAGAAATTTCATGTGATGTCAACCTCATCTTCAGCGTTTTATCTGCACAAAAAACTGCAGACGGAGACAGACAAAAGACACGTTTTATATCAGCTGTTGTTTTTCTTCTACAAAACTGCTGTGGGGAGTTCATGGCGATACCAGAAAAATGGAAAAGAACAGCTTTGATCATTATCCGTCATCCATTTTTCCTACAAGTTTATGATATTTGAAAAGCTGCTGGACTGCAGCAGATAATTATTTAACCTACAGATATTTCTTGTAAGTTAAATTAATATTAATTTAGTTAACACTGCAGCATAGATATAGAAAAGTATTTATCTAATTAAGTTATTAAACATTGCTTTAGTTGTCTGAATGAAACTTTCTCTACTGCAGTGCAATTACTTGCTCTGTACAAGGCATTTAGCATGAAGGTAATGCAAGCAATATAGTCTATGCAGAACTAGTCATTAACTTTGGAGTAACTACATCATAAGCTAATTAACATTAGCCAAAGCATAAACGGCTATAACTTTGAACTTTACAGAAACTAGGCTAAAATGTGTTTATTGCTAAAAGTCATTCAGAACACATGGATCTGGATTGATCGCATGGATCTGGATGGACCACATGGATCTGGATGGATCACATGGATTCGGCTGGATCACATGGATTTCAAGCACAAACAAATTAAATGAGTTCTTGCAAAAATGCAGAACAGTAACTAAGGTGATGGACCATCTAACAGATGAGGTCAGGCAGGAATCCCCAAGGACTATGATGTTTGCAGATGACATTGTGAACTGTGGTGAGAACAGGGAACAGGTGGAAGAGAACTTGGAGAGGTGGATGTATGTACTTGAAAGAAGAGGAATGAAAGTCAGCCATAGTAAGACAAAGTACATGTGTGTGAATGAGAGGGAGACTGGTGGAACAGTGAGGCTACAAGGAGCAGAGGTCACAAAGGTTCAAGACTTCAAGTACTTGGGGTCCACTGTCCAGGAAAATGGGGAATGTGGTAAAGAGGTGAAAAAGAGAGTCCAGGCAGGATGGAGTGGATGGAGAAAAGTTTCAGGAGTGATTTGTGACAAAAAGGTGTCGGCAAAGGTCAAAGGAAAAGTTTACAAGACAGTGGTGAGACCAGCTATATTGTATGGTCTGGAGACAGAGACATTGACAAAAAGACAGGAGACAGAACTGGAAGTGGCAGAAATGAAGATGTTGAGGTTCTCCTTGGGAGTGACAAGGATGGATAAGATTAGGAATGAGATCATCTGAGGTACAGCCCAGGATGAACAACTGGGAGATAAAGTTAGGGAGGCCAGACTGAGATGGTTTGGACATGTCCAGAGGAGGGACAGTGGGTATATTGGTAGAAGGATGTTAGAAATGCAGCTGCCAGGAAAAGACAAAGAGGAGATATATGGATGCAGCTAGAGAGGACATGGAGGTAGTTAGAGTGAGGACAGAGGATGCAGAGGACAGAGTGAGGTGGAGGAGGATGTCTCGCTGTGGAGAACCCTGAAGAGGGAAAAAGCCGAAAGAAGAAGAAGAAGAAAAAGAAGTAACTAAGATCATGTTAACACCACACAAAGGAGGAGAGCCATTAACAATGCTCTTAGAGAAGCACATTTTTCTCCCCATCAGTCTGAGAAGGGTTACAGGTAATTTCAAAACTATTTAGTCCATTACTCTAAAATAAATAAATAAGGTATACCACCTACACTCTAGACAGTGTAGACATGCAAAATGCAACATTTTCATAAATTTAAACTAACTCCCAGTTTATACTGTCCTGTCTTCTGTAGATTATTTACATTTGTTCTTGTAATAACCATGTTCATCATCTCCTTTGTGTATTTGTATGTTGCATCCAATATGTAATCTTTATTTGCATGGTCCGTGACTTATTTCCTGTTTTTAGGTGTATTTCATATCAGCGTTACAGGCCTGCCATAATACAGAATTCATGAATATTATTTTTGTGTTTCTGTGTGGATGGAAACATTTATAGAAACCGTGCCATGTATCCAAGGTCATTTTTACAAACAAAAACAAAACAATGTTTTGAAACAATCTTTTTTTTTTTTTTTTTGTGACAATACCTGAAGTTTGTTAGTATGCCCTGAATGTACCTGAAACAAAAGTTTAAAACGTTAATGCTCGTGTTATAAACGCTAGAACTGTGGTCATCCTGAGGACTTACCGTCTGAAGAAGCTTTTTAAAACTTTGCTTTGATTTTAACCTGAACAGAATTATTAAGGTTTGTTAGAATCCTTATTTTTGCATGTAGTTTTGAACT
>NC_056515.1:13508747-13511210 GCF_014905685.2 Nematolebias whitei
GGTCACGGGGGTAGCAGCTGGGAGGCCCAGACTTCCAGCCACGTGGGCCATCTTCTCCAGGGGAATCCTGAGGCATTCCCAGGCCAGCTGAGAAACATAGTCCCTCCAGCGTGTCCAGCGGCTCTACTCAGAGTCCCTCCCATGATGACAGAGCTTCTAATCCTATCTCTAAAGGAGAGCCCAGACACCCTGAAGAGAAAATTCATTTCAGCCGCCTGTATCCGTGATCTCATTCTTTCAGTCATAACTCAAAGCTCAAGACCATAGATGAGTGTAGGAACATAGATCGACCGGTAAATTGAGAGCTTGGCATTTTGACTCAGCTCACACTTCACCACGACAGACCGGTACAGCGCCCGCTTCACTGTCAACGCTGCACCTATTCGCCTATCAATCTCTCACTCCATTTTTCCCTCATCCGTGAACAAGACCACTAGATTCTTAAACACCTCCACTTGGAACAGGACCTCCTCCCTGACCCAGAGAGGGCACTCTACCTTTTTCCAACTCAAGACCATGGCCTCGGATTTGGAGGAACTGATCCTCATCCCTTCCGCGTCACACTCAGCTGCAAACTCCTCCAGTGAAAGCTGTAGATCGTGACCTGATGAAGCCAATAGGACCACATCATCTGCGAAAAGCAGAGACGCGATCCTAAGGCCACCAAAATGGATCCCCTCAACAACTTGGCTGCACCTAGAAATTCTGTCCATAAAAAGTTATTAACAAAATCAGTGACAAAGGGCAACCTTGGCGAAGTCCAACTCTCACAGGAAATGAGTCCGAATTACTGCCAGCAATGCGGACCAAGCTCTGACACCGGTCGTACAGGGACCTAACAGCCCGTATCAAAGGGCCTGGTACCCCATACTCCCGGAGTACCCCCTACAGGGTTCCCCAAGGTACGCGGTTAAATGCCTTCTCCAAGTCCACAAAGCACATCATTGGTTGGTTGGGCAATATCCCACGCACCCTCCAGGACCTTGCTGAGGGTGTAAAGCTGGTCCAGTGTTCCACGACCAGGATGAAATCCGCACTGCCCCTCCTAAATCCGAGGTTCAACTATCCGATGGACCATCCTTTCCAGAACCCCTGAATAGACCTTACCAGGGAGGCCCGATCCCGATACCTAGATCTGAGTATCGGACGATACCGATCCAGTTCCGATATCATGATCATCATTGATTTTATTTGAGTCTGTAATAATCTCCTCTCAAGTACAATTTGGACAAATCTATGCATGCATGTCCAAAAAGGCAACTTGAGGTAAGTTTTATTAATGTTGGATAAGTTTTAAAGTTAGAATTAAAATCTGCTAACACAAAACATGTTTCTTTTTATCCCTAGTTTTAAAGTGGATATTAAAGTGATTAATTTAAGTGATTGTTTAAAGTTATTTTATATTTTTTTAAATAAGGGGCAGATATAAAAAAAATGTCTTCTTTCTGAACTCTTTTCATTCAGTGTTTTCTTTTTGAATATTTGTTTTAAATTTTGTTTCATTTAAAAGAATGAATAAATTAATTAAATTAAATAAAATGTTAAATGGCTTCAAACGCCTGCTAAGTTCATGACATAAACCAACAGACATGTTCCTGTTTTTAGTATTTGACATCACTTTATAATGTAGCTGTTTATGTTTTTAATATAATTTTCAAATCATGTTTTTTATGATTGTCTACTGTTGTACTGATAAATATCTCCTGGAGGGTAAACTAGATCTTGGCTGCAAGTATCAAGCTGTGAAATCCTTCATTTTCTACAACTGATAGTGGTTGGTCATTAATTATGAAGTTTAGCAACTTCTCTATAAACATTTGAGCTCCGTGTTTTCAGCGATGTCTTCTTCTTGTTCAATCCGAAGCAGGAAGCCTGATTTCAGTCAGCTGCGCTCAGTCTGTCCCTCCTCAGAGACGGGCAGACTGAGCGGGACAGATTGGACGCGGCTGGCCGTGTCGAGTCGCCTCTTTCAGTTTGACCAAAGAGTAGCACCCTGCTGAAGCCACGGAGCTCGAATGTCCATTGTAAAACTAACTTTAACGTGGTTTAATGTGGCGCTATGGCTCTGCAGACATTGCACGATGCTGTCTTGTTTTGTGGTGTTTAGTGTAAAACACTTCCACACAGTGGACATATTTAGATGAAAAGTTGGTTAGCTGATAGCCACATTGCTGCCAACTCAGTCCTCACGTTGTAGCTGGCTGCAAACTATGAACTGGATTTCCTGATTGTGAGGTGGGTCTTATTACTCTGGGCTCATGAGACACGCCGCAGTTCAGGAAATCCATTCCATAGTTTGAAGCCAACGTGCATCATGGATCGGAAATATCGGCAGGTGGATCAGAAAATCCGATATGTAAATTTTGCTGGTATTGGAGGCCAATACTGATAATGGATCGGATCGGCCCCATCCCTAATATATATATATATATATATATATATATATATATATATATATATATA
>NC_056515.1:13511310-13520816 GCF_014905685.2 Nematolebias whitei
TTTTTTTTTTTTTTTTTTTTTACTTTTAAATAGCAAAAGTCATAGCTGTAACTTCCTGATTGGCTGAAAGATCTGAAGTTATTCTGAAATAGTTAAAAAACGCACAGAATCGGAAAAACAGTAGTGTGAATGCCGACTCAGCATTCACACTATTGTTTTCCGACATGGACGGATACTTTTCCTTTTCTAAATTGAAACATGCTTCACTGCCACTTATGTGAATAATTTATTTAGCCAGAGAGATTTCTGATCACTTTATTCTGCCGGTACAAGCTTTATTTACCTGTTTGTTTTACTGCTTCATTACTTCCTTTCCCACATCCAGCCTTCCTAAATGTTCCAAACATGACTTCATTTGATAATCTAAGCGGGTTTGGTCTGATCCTTCAGTAAACCAGGAGGTAATTACACTATTTGCTGTATCGACGCACTAACAGCCATTTTACACAAACAGATTGGGGGAGAAAAAAAATCTTAGACTTGCCACAAGGGACTCCTGAGAGGAAATCAGCAGAGAAAAAATGTGTGAACATAAAATAAAGGGAGAAAAGGAAAAGACCAAGGAAGGAAGTAGGAGTATGGCACAGTCAGCCAACGGAAAATAAAGGAGTGTGGGAGAAGGAGTACGAGAGAGGTAATGAATAGCAAATCAGCTCTTTCATAAAACTCCTGCCTGCACTGTTCAATCAGAGTAGTCCGGATTGGCAATTTTCCTTCAGCACAATAGAGCCAGGCCCAAGAGGACCCTGGCCTCAGTTCAGAGGGAGATAGGGAGTGAAAAAAAGATAAAGAGAAAAGAAATCCTGCTAGCATCCAGCCCTACTAACCAAGCATTCTGTCAAGTTTGGCAAAAACAGCGCAGACCATGGGGGGTACTCAGTACAGAGTTGGCCTTCGACCCCTCTTCTTTTCTTCTTTTCATCGATGTGTAAGGTAATAAAAGAGACCCTACAAAAGAAACAGCATCTACCCTGCACATTCACTGTCTCACTTAGTTTGTTTACAGTGTGAAATTTACAGTCAGTGTATAGTTTTACTGCTTGGATCTTCCTTTGTCCACTAACTTATCTCTACAAATCTGTGTCAAATAAATAAATGCACACTTTTAGTCAATTGCAATGTTTATTATTCCTTGAAGAAATACATTTTGCCTGCACCATTTTAAGACTGAATTTCATACTATGGTCACCTTATGTTGAGAACTGATGGAGTTGTTGCCAATTTGGTCAAATCTTAAAACTAATATTACGCACAATAAAAAAAAAGTGCTTAGTGTGTTAAAAAGGACTCTCAGCTATTACACATTAACATTTGGCTTAATATCAGGAAAACTGACTGAGATAGAGTAACTTGTATGTCGGCCCATATCATTTAGCCAAGACTTCCTCTTTTCATCTTCCAGCTGTTCCCTCTTCGGGCATTGCCACAGCGAGTCGTCCTCCTGCATCTCACTCTGTCCTCTGCATCCTCTGTCCTCACTCCAACTTCCATGTCCTCTTCAACTGCATTCAAATATCTCTTATTTGGCCTTCCTCTTTGTCTTTTTCCTGGCAGCTATATTTCTAAAATCCTTCTAGCAACATATCCACTGTCTCTGGCTGTGGTGCAGTGGTAGGGCAGCTGACTTGGGACCAGAAAGGCACAGGATCAACTCCCCACCATGCCCACATTTCCTGGTGTCCTTGAGCAAGACACCTAATCCCTAACTGCTCCGCAGGTGCTTACATAGCTGCCCACGGCTCAACCTGGGTGCATCTCGTGTGATGGGTTAAATGCAGAGCACTAATTTCATTGTTGTATAGAAAGATACCACGATGACAACACATAGCACTTTCATCTTTTCTTCTTTTAAATCATCTCTGTCTGACCTCTCTAAAATTATCTTCCAGTCATTCAACTGTGCTGTACCTCTGATGATCTCATTCCTAATTCTATCCATTTTCTCACTCCCAAAAATAACCTCAACAAATTTATTTCTGCCACTTCCAGTTCTGTCGTCTGTCTTTGGGTCAATGATGCCATTTCCAAACCATACATCATAGCTGATCTAAGTATTGTCTTGTAAACTTTTACCTTAGACCTTTGCTTTTGTTCTTTGGTCACAAACTGTGCCAGAAATTTTTATCCATTTCATCCTGCCTGGACTTTCTTCTTCAACTCTTTACACACAGCCCATTATCCTGGATAGTGCACCCTAAGTACTTGGATTCCTGCACCTTTGTGACTTCTGCACATTGTACATTTAATGTTCCACTTGCATCTACTTTGTAGCTCATGCCTACATATGTACTCAGTTTTTCTACAGCAGACTTTCACTCCTCTTCTTTCCAGTGAATATCCCCACATCTTCAAATGTTCTTCATATACTTAATTCTTTCCTCTTCTCACCACAGATCACAATGTCAATTGCAAACATCATAGTGTACAGGGATTCCTGCCTGACCTCATCTGTTGCTCTGTCAATCACGTTAGCAAGCAAGCCATTTCTAGAAATTTATATATTTAACAAGCTTAGCCTGCTGCACATCCTTTCTAGCCTAATCTCACTGTTTCACCAGTTGATACAGTTTTTAATCCCTCTCCTTAGCGTCAAGCCTCTTGTACATCTTATATGTCTTTGGTTTTGCCTTTTGCTATTTCCCTTTTGCCCTACATTTTATTTCCTTATATTCCTGTCTACGCTCTTCAGTTCTCTCATTGTCCCATTTCTTAATGCCTAACTCTTCCTCTGGATGACTTCCTGCACTTCACTATTCCACCACCAGGTTACTTTATTTTTTCTCTGTCCAGAAGATGCACCAAGTACATTCTTACTTTTCTCCCTTCAATCTGGTAAAGTTTTAACAATACGAAAACTGAAGTTATTGTGTTCAGCCCTAGCTCTTCCTGTAAACATTGACTCTCTTGAGCCATAATTTAAATAGACTGTTACAAACATGGGGAGGATTTTAGACTCTGATTTTAAGTTTAATTAACAGAATAACTCTGTTTTGCAGACAAATTTTTCCAATTAACACAGATGGATAAGCATATGTCAGTGTTGACCAGACATGACCTGGAGATAATAGTCCATGCCTTCATTACAATCTGACTTGATTACTGTAATGCACTTTATGTTGAAGATGGTCAGGTTTCCCATTCATGTCTGCAACTTGTCCAGAATGCTGCAGCTTGGCTCAGCTCGTTTCTTAACAAGAACTTGTGGGTTTGAGTATATTTCACTGGTTTTACCCTGCCTTCACTTGCTCCCTGTGGGTCAATGAATATATTTTAAAATTATCCTGTGTGCCTAAATGGCCTTGCACCCTCATATCTCTCTGACCTACTTCAACCTTATGTTCCTTCTCAGGCTCTGAGATCAGCTGATCAGTGGCTTTTGCTTGTCCTGAGCTCGAGCTTTTTTCAGCTGCAGCTCCTAAACTTTGGAACAATCTGACCCCCAACATTAGACTGGACTCTTCCTTTCCTGTTTTAAAATCTTGAAAAAAAAAAACATCTGTTTTATTATTTTATTTTGCTTTTGTCTCTGCCTTTGTCTTTTATTTTTCAGCACTTTGGCAATAACCTGTTGTTTTAAAATGTGCTTGTAAATACATTTGACTTTGACTAATCCCTGTTGCTGTAGTAGTCCAGTCATTTGGAAGCTCTTTCTTACCCCCCAGACCCTTTAACAACTCCTCTTTGATCTAAAAAAGTTAAATCTGGTCCTCTGGACATTCAACAACAAAAAAAAAAAAAAGCAAAACAACAACGTTTTTTTTTTTTTTTTTTATGTCCAGAGGACCAGATTTAACTTTTTTAGATTTTTCTACCTGGATTATTGAGCATGCATCAGCAAACTCCTCTGAATTTCTCACAACATTCTTCCTTCCTCATCTTCCACCAGTTGGTCTTTTTCTCTGATTTTACTCTTTATCTCTTCTTCACAACAACAGTCATTCTACACACAACTATCTCACACTGTCTGGCCACGCTCTCCCCTGCCACAACCTTACAGTCTCCAGTCTCCCTCAGGTTTCCTCTTCTACACAGGATCTATTCGACCTGCGTACTCCTTCCCCTACTCTTATGGGCCACTCTATGTTCCTCCCTCTTTTTCATTTTCTTTGCCATTTCCATTCTCTTGGCAAAATCCACCACCATCTCTCCTTTCTGGTTTCTTTCCTTGACACCAAACCTCCCAGTCATTTCCTCATCCCCTCTGTTTCCTTCACCAACAATTATATCAAGGTCTACTCCAATCACCACTCTCTCCTCCCTGGGAATACTCTCTAACTTCATCTTGATCCCTCCAGATTTTTTCTTTCTCCTCTATGTCACACCCAACCTGTGGAGCATAACCACAGACAGCCTTCAGCATTATACCTTCTACTTCTATCTTCAGACACATCACTCTGTCTGACACTTTTGTTTTGGATAATGGTTTTATGGCATATGCCCTTCCCGACACAGCTCTCGCCAGTTACCAGTGCTTGTAACTGGCACAAGAGATACATGGGCTTGTACTCCCAAATGGCTGGTTTTTCAGTGGTGGCAGGCAGCCGTCTTAAAAAGAATCGACTTCAATGGTTAATCAAATATTGATGTCCATCCAATGATAGCTTTTTGAGAGTTTCAATAACATATGGACAGTAGTTGTTCAGATGCAAAAGGAGGACCATCAGCATACAACATAACGACAGGTTGTTAGTGCCCTGGTGGCTGCTTGTTATTCACAAAGGGCTGAGTGAACTACTAGTTCTGGCTGTCACCAGCAAAGTAGTTGATCCATTATGAGAAGATGCTGCTTATAAGACTGAAGAAGTATTTTGGATAAAAGAGGAAACATTTCAACAAAGAAGAACCTGTCCAGATGACCTAACTTGACCTTGATAGAATAGTGTCTTTGTTTTCGCACAGTATAAATAGCTGTATCACAGTTTTTTTTTTCTCAAAATTGAGCAATCTATTAAAAGAAATGACAAATAATGGTTATTGTGTGAACTCCACCAGTAATTGGATTAAAACTACTCGTTAAAACAGAACTGAGGATGAAAGAAAATGAAAAGTCACACATAACTAATTTAGTGCCGGCTAATAGGTCACTTGATCACACCGCTTGAGCATTTATGTCATTATTCCTGCCGGTCACAGTTTGCGCTCTTTTAAACTGTGGTGGATACATGAAAGAGGAGAAACAAAAAGCTCCCAATTACCTGAAGAAATTGAGATGAAGTGCTGTGCAGCACGTCAAACAGCTGAATGCTTCCCCTCACTCAGAGCAATGTGAATTTACCTCCCCACACGCACTACCACCTCATGCACAGACAATGACTTCAAGACTTATAAAAATATGTATTTTTACCTACAGGAAAACATTTTCAAATAATTCTGATGATGTTGCACAGAGAAGGATTGGATTAAGAAAACCTACTCCCCTTGTCCACAGCTGAAGCCTGCTTCACAATAGGACCCCAGCCCCTAAAATTTCATACCTTACCATACCATACCACACCATACTATACTATACCATACCATACCGCTTTATTTATAAAACACTTAAAAACAGCAACGAGGCCAGCCAAGGTGTTATACAACAAAACAAAGCCAAAAATGGCTCGACACGTAAACACTAACACTGGCACACACTCTTTGGACACCTACAATTACTAGAAAGTGGAGCAAATCAAAAGAAATACATTAGGGATGCACAATATTATCGGCATCGTATCGGTATCGGCCAATATGAACGTTAAATTTCAATATCGGACACCGACCATTCCATTAAAATAACTCGCCGATATAAAAGGCAATGTTTTTGCCTGCAGCGGCAGCACAACGTGATGATGTCACGGCGGAGAGGAAAATTCAAAATGTTGGCGGTGTGGAAGTTTTATTTTTCATTGGTGAGGATGTTGGATTCCGAAGATTTATGGACTACGTTGAGCCTCGCTACATTGTCCGCAGTCTGAGATATTTTTCCAATGTAACGTTACCCGAGTTACAAGCCATCATTTTTCTCGTCATTGAGAAGCTAATAGCCAATAACACAACATGTTGGCTGAGTTTTACCACAGACATTTGGACATTGTGTTTGCCCCATTAGCATGATTAGCAGGGCTGGTGTAAACAAAAATTTTAGTAATTGAGTACTCTATAGATTATTCTGGCTATTGATCGAGTAATCGGAAACTAAATTTGGCAGGTTATGCAGTAACTACCGCACTCATTTTATGAGTAATACAATTACAAGAAAAAAAACATTAAACAAACAACCCATGTAATTCCTCTTTTTTAAATATTTTATTGCTTAAGCTGAATTATTTTTAAACATCACATAAAAATCTAAATGCTCTAAAATATTTTTTATGGATTGGAAAACTGAATGGAATTTACAAAGTAGGATCTGGAAGGAAGCACATAATTTGGAGTGAAGGTGGAGATGATCTTCTGGAAGCCTTCATCTTCCACCACGGACAGCGGCTGCATGCCTGTGATGATCATTCCATTCAATTCAATTCACATTCAATTCAAAAATATTTTATTAATCCCAGAGGGAAATTATTTGTTGTTGTAACTCATTATCCTCATTTCATTACGAGATGTTATATATACTGATGGCTGTAGACAGGAAGGATCTCTTGTAAATGTCCATCCCACAGTAGATCCTAAGAAACTGGCTGCAGATGCCGTCTGATCCGTCCACCCTGACTCGGCTGGCCTCTCTGTTCCCCTCAGGCTGTAGGACCGCCCGAATGCCAGGCAGAACTCCACCCAGAGCAATGGCCACTCCTCCCAGCAGTCAGAGCTCCTCGTCACTGCAGACAGCCAACTGTAGGTGCCAAGGGACGATCCTGTCCTTCCACTGTCATGAGCTGTGTTTCCTGCTAGTTCCAGGATCTTAGTGGTCAGGCACTCGAGCGCAGCTGGCAGGTAGATGAGAATGCGTCCACAGAACATCCTTTTCAACTCACTTGAGATTTGGGGCTGTAGTTGAGATATTATTTGAGCTTTTGAGATGTTAATCAGCTGCAGTTGGTTGTAGAAAACTGCCTTGTTGCAATGGTTACACATCATAACAAATGTACAAAACTAAAAAAGTTTCGGTAAAAATCCTTCCAGCTGCACAGCGTCCGATACCAGAGGAAACAATCATCCAAAAAATGTGATTTACATCCAGAAGAAGAGGAATTAAAGTTTCCAACAGCAAAATCTCAAAATGAAAGTAACAGAGCTGCTCCAACATGCAGCCACCTTGAGCGGCACAATTCTAAAGCATATATCATCCATCCATCCATCCATTTTCTTTACCCGCTTATTCCATTTTGGGTCACGGGGGTCGCTGGTGCCCATGCCCAGCAATCATTGTGCGAGGGGCGGGGTACACCCTGGACGGGTCGCAAGTCCATCACAGGGCCACATAGAGACAAACGAGACAAACAAACATTCACTCTCTCACTCACACCTAGGGACAATTTAGAGTTACCAATCAGCCTAACATGCATGTTTTTGGACTGTGGGAGGAAACCGGAGTACCCGGAGAAAACCCACGCATGCACGGAGAGAACATGCAAACTCCACCCAGAAAGGCCCCTGGACCGGGGTTTGAACCAAGGACCTGCTCGCTGAGAGGCAGCAGCTCTACCAGTTGCGCCACCGTGCTGCCCAGCATATATCATATTTAAATCATATTTAAAATTACTATATATAATATATAATAAAATAACTCTGAGCGCACCCTGTCGGCCAGATGACCCCTCGAGCTGGAGAGTCATCGCACGAAGGTCCGGTGTTTTTTTCTCTCTCTCTCTGGACCCCAACAAACTACTCATCTGGACCTTTGTGGTTCTACCTGGTTCCGACAAGAATCGCCGGGTGGTATTTCACTGGTTTTCTGCTGGACTAGCCCTCGTGGTGTCTTCATTGGTGTGGGGGAAGTGTACCTGTGACCCCCGAACTGGACCAGAACCGAACCGAGTTGGCTGTGGGGGACTTTGTCTTCAACATAGCGGGTCTCAGCTTCAGTGAGCAGCCCGTTACTTTTAACGAAGGACTGTCCACCTCCGTGGAATCGCTGTTTTCGCCTGGAGGAGACGCTCCGGTGCTTTGAAGCGCCACCGGAACCTGACCGGAGCAGAACCGGGCCAGGGACAACTTCAGCCTCTTCGTCTGTCGAGCTGTGGAGCGCCGGAGCCGGACTGGAGCAGAACCGGACCGGACCAGTGACAACTTCAGCCTCTCCGGTCAGTCTTGTTTTTCACCGGGGGTGCCTCTCGTGCTGTCAGGTGCGGAGGTGTCGTGCAGAGAAGCGGAGGAGCAGCGTGGAGGAGCAGCGTGAAGGAGCAGCGTGAAGGAGCAGGGCTGCGTGGTGCTAGAAGAGAAGTTCCGAGTTTACATCAGAGTTGCTGCAGGCCTCTATCCAAACTCACCTGGATAATAATTAATTTTATTCCGGATCACCTTGTTGTCCCCTGTTGACCTGAAACAAGCTAGGACCATGCCTTTCACTTCAGTAGGATTTTCTAGCAGCTCGCTTTCCTATTTGCTGTGAATTATCTGTTTCTGTTTGAGCCTGTTGATATTGGACCCAGCTGCTGTTTCCCATGGGAGCATCCATCCATCTTGACTGGGGGGCCAGAGCCCCCCTCAGCCCAACTCAAACTGCAGTTGGGCCACCTCTTCGGGTTTGTTTGCCCATTTGAATTATGACGTTTTATGGTCTAAGACTTTTCTGCACCATTCATATTATTGAGACTATTTTCAGATCTCAGAATATCTAGTCACTGAATCTTGTTAATACACCTGGATTTGCCCATCACTGCAGCTTTCACTGTTTTGGGGTTCTGAATGATCACATCTTCATTAATGTTTCTCATGGTTCTACTATAGGGGCTAATTGTCACACTGTTAACTCCTGTAATTCCACATCAGTCACAAAAAACTCAAGAAAATGTCTGATAATAATGTTGTTACTGCTCTCAGGGATTCAGCCCAACCCTGGACCCCCCACTAATTACAGCACACCAAATGACTTTAAAAACATATCTGGTCTTCATTTTCTACATGTAAATGCACGTAGCCTTCTGAGAAAACTTGATTCCTTGAAAATTCTGGTCAGTTATTCTGGGCAAATGTAATCTTCATCTCTGAAACCTGGCTTAACAAATCTGTAATGAATAATGACCTGGCAATCAATGGATTTAACATCTACCGCTGTTGTAGTATGACATATGCTGGATATATTCATACATTTTTCACGAGTTCTTCATCTTTCTGACTGTGTAAATGTCGTGCATTGAGTTTAACAGAAATGTAACGAGAGAGACGTTATTTATCTTTGACCCATCAAATGAATGCGGTCATTTATTTGCAGAATCAAAGTTTAACATCAAACATTTACATTAATTTGGCAAAATATGAAAACAATAACAATGGCAAGTTCACAGAAAGTGGACAATACGGCGATTGTCCTCACTTCTCAGAAGAAATGTCATGTTTAATCTTTACAGCAGATAATCAGAGTAGAG
>NC_056515.1:13520916-13529323 GCF_014905685.2 Nematolebias whitei
CTTACAATTAATATAAAAAGTGGTGGAAAAGGAATAACATGTGGATGGACTATTTTAAGCAGAGCAGTTAACTAGAGAGAATAAATATACAATAATACAATGTAAACAAATGTGTAACACCTGCTGAATAGATTTAATACTTACAAATTTTCTGAGAAATGTGAGATGGGAGTTTCCTACATGGATAGTTTTCATCACAGCTAGGGCTGTTGCAGAAAATTAGATGAAAATGTGCAAACACTATTGATTAGAAAACCATATAAGGTAAATGTACTGTCGTCCTGCAACAGAAATCCTATTTTACTTATTTATATTATTGCTCCTCTTGATTTTCATGCATTTACCCTCCTCTACTTTCCTTTTCTCTTAACAATATAGAGCTTTACTCATTTAGACATCATTCATACATTTTGGGCTCAAGTGAATAAAAAAACAGGACCATACTGTGCCGGGAGGGGAATTTCGTGGTGTTGGTGTTGGGGTGTGTGTGTGTGTGTGTGGGGGGGGGGGGTGTTACAGAAGCAGGTACAGTCTAACTAGGGGAGGAGGACAAGGTACATTAACAAAAGTTCTATTCAATATGATTTGCAATGCTGCTATATTGGTGTGGAATTGTTCATATTTGGAAAAAAATATTACCTATTAGTTTTAATAAGCATAGTAACTTCCCATCCCTTATTTGTGACACCCCAAGATGGACGGGGCCCTTACCATTTGCATATCCTACCTATGCCATGAGCCGACCCTGTGATTAATAACAAATGAAGGCTCATTCTGAGTTCTCACACATACCATTGGTTCAGGTAGGGAATCAAGCACACATTTGCATTGCAGATATTCATCCCAGATTATTTATTAATGTTTAATTTTTGAATAGCATTATTGAAATATTGTCAGTATTATGGGCAGGAATTTTACTAAAATTACTCAATATGTACTTTTTTGGAGTGAGATAGTGAGATACATTTTTTTTATTTAATTGCACAAAATAAAAGGATATTGAAATTCTCCCACAGTGGTCAGCTCTGTCTCCTCACAGCAACAATAATGCATTTTCTCTTCCCAGCCTTTTTGTGTGATGTTAGCTACTAACAATGCATGCCATGCATGTGTTGGCTTTCTACAAGTATTCTGGTTTCTTCCAAGTGATAAAATAAATGCACGTTGTGTTAATTGGTAACTCTAGTTGTGAGTAAGAATAGCCATTTGTTTCATTCCTCTCTATGTGGCCATGCAATGGACTTGAAACCTAAAGCCCTATGATGGACATGTGACCTGATCTTGCACATTGTCTGTTGGACACCAGCATCTCCACAGTATGGAAACAAAAAAGCAGGTGAACAAAATGGATAGATGGGTTAAAATGAGCCCTTGGCAGTTTAAAGACGTCGAATGACAAGTCATGTCAGTGCTCTGTCATGTAATCTTGAATCAGAGGAGGGTCCTACTGACAATTAAAACCCTCAATAATAATAATGGGAAATTAAAACATTTTCTTGAAAAATGTTGTGCTTCAAGAAGGATGGTGGCAGAGCTTAGAAAGGGTGAGCCTGTGATTTAGAGGTTGCTGGTTTGAATCCGCTCACTGTTAAATCAAAATTTTGTGGGAAAGGTAAGGCTTCCACATCTGCCTTGACCCTAATCTACCTCACTCTGGGCCCTTAATGACTTTTAAAATTTGCTGAAGAATCTAAAACTGAAATGTTAAAGCTAAAAGAGGTGGACCACTAGTAATAACTAATAGGAACAAAAGCGTACCTACAAATGTTACAAAAGGCTAACCAAAAACGAAGCGCAGTAAAAGATTACATAAAAGCGAAAAGTTTCCTGTTATTTTTCAACAATTCTAACATTGACCTGTGTGTGTTTGTGTTATAAGGTTCAGTTTTTGTTGTTTTCTTGACAGCACTCTTAGCAAAAAGAGAATCTCACAACCGAGTATCATTTAGACAAACTTCTTCCTTTGTCTGTGTCACCCCCTCTAGTCATCTTTCCTTTTTTTATGTTTAAAAGTTAGTACCACTAGACTGAAGGTAACTGACACAGAGTGACAACAACTTTGCTTTTGTTTAAAACAATAGTTAACCACAAAGAGGACTGATAAACTGAGTTAATTTATTACATTTTGAAAATATTTCAAAGGACATTGGTAACACTAAATGCGTTACATACTCACCTACTTCTTTACAGCTCACTTTCTTGGCAAAAGAAACAGATAAAACTCTTTACAGAATATTTTAGGTGCTAATGTACTGTAAGTGTTAAGATCAGAGTGAGTTGAGAAACGATGGCGTTATGGCCGTAGTTGTCAAATCTTTAAAATACTACGTTATCTCAGGTAAGCAGGTGTTTTTTAGTGCTCAAAGATGACTCTCAGCAACTACTACATCAAAACTTTAGCTCAATATCTGTAAATTAGCTAATACTTTCATTGGCTAATGTCAACTAACCATAGAAGTCAACTAAAATGGCTTTGAATGATGATGGCTTTAAATATCTAAGTTCCTGGCAAAAACCAATGCAGACATAAAAAAAAGTTAAATCTAGTCCTCTGGACATTCAAAAAAGAAAAAAAAAGAAAAAAAAAAGGTAGAAATGTTTCGTCTTTCATCCGAAAGACTTCCTCAGTCTGAGGTGCTGTATTCAGCTCAGTCTCTTAAATAGCACCTTCTCAGAGTGGATCAACCAGTTTGCTGCTGACAACCAGAACCAGCTGCTCACATGATCAAGAAGGACCATCAGCCTAACAATGGATCATTAGCACACTGATGGCTGTTTACTATTCACAGGGGGTTGAGTGATATTAGCAACAACAGCATTGTAAGAGGGGGACAGTTGAACCCGGAGGCCTCCACCCCTGTTTAACGATGGATAATTTCTTTTCACAAAGATGGCCTCCTTTACTCCTCTCTCAAACCATCGTTCCTCTCTGTCCAGGATGTGAACATCTTCATCCCTGAACGAGTGACTGCTGGCCTGGAGATGAGTGTAGACCGCAGAGTCCTGGCCTGATGATGATGATCTTCTGTGCTGGTCCATTCTTTTGGCCAGTGGCTGTTTAGTTTCCCCAATGTAAGACTGATTACCCTCCTGACACTGAACAGCATACACAATATTACTCTGTTTGTGCCGGGGGACTGGATCTTTGGGATGAACCAGTCTTTGCCGTAATGTATTTTGGGGTTTAAAAACCACTGGGACGTGCATCTGGACAGCAAAGTGTTAACCCTTCACAAAACCGCAGCAGGAGAAATGTGTGTGGCAGAGAAGGAGATCAGCTGATCAGCTGCAGGAGGGGGCTTCTCCCTGCACTTGTGGGCTGCACACATGGTGCAAAATCATTTAAAATAATTTATTTTAAATGAACAACCCATGGCTCATTCATCAATCAGCCAATTGTGTCATGTTCAATCTTACTTTGAAAAACCGTGATATAGCGATTCTGTGATAAACTAACTGCGAAGTAGCGAGGGACTACTGTACTTTAAAAAAAATATATAGTTACAACAACAACAACAACAAAATACAAAATAGATGGATTTTATAAAAGAACCCAATTATTTTCTAAAACTTCAGTTATATATATTTTAGGGATGCATGATATTGGATTTTTGGCCGATATGTCGATATGTTAAAACTTATTCGGCCGATAACCGATTTTATATATGTTCCTTTGTCAGAACATATTCCTCTTATTTAGGTTTATATGCTACAAAAATTGCATGACAGCTGTAAGAGCTGGTGACATATATTCAGTAACAGCCATATGATATGCATAGCACTTTAACTTATATTAAATGAAAAGTATTAAATATTATTTATTAGCATTAGTCACCTGCGATGCTGTCTCACTTGTGGAGGCTTGTTCCAGGTTCCTAGCTGCAGTGTGGAATCCTCTGCACTCCTGTGCATGAAGGACAGACTTTTTAAGTTCAAAGTTTTTGTCTATCCATTGTGCCATAAGACATTAGGGCTGAAACGATTCCTCGAATCATTCGAGAACATTGATTACAAAAAACCCTCGGGGTCTAGCCGGAAGGTTTTTGTGTTACACAACGCTAGCACTTCTGCTAAATGGTAAATGGACTGTACTTATATAGCTCCTTTCTATCTTATTGAGATACTCAAAGTGCTTTACACTACAATCTGTGTCTCATTTACCCATTCATACAGCACTCTACTAGATCTCTACAAAGCTAATTGAACAAATAATTCTAAAGAGACTAATCAGAGCTTTATCACATTCATACACCGATGGGACACACATTGGAGGCACTGAGGGGTTCAGTTTCTTCCCCAGGGACACTTCGGCATGTGACTGCTGGTGGATTCGAACCCCCAACTCTTGCATTGGAGGACGACTGCTCTAACCACTCAGCCACAGCTACCCTCTAACACTTCCGATAACACGTGTGTGCTAAGTTTGTGGCTATGGAGGGAACGTAGAAAGCGTAGAAGAAGAAGAGCCCCGAAAACAACAAAAACTGTAAAAGTTTGGTAACATGTTAGGCTAAACAAAAAAGACAACACGGAGAAATGCATCCACTGCAAAGCAGAACTGGAGTAACCACAACAGCACGTCGTTGATGTTGCAGCGTCTGAAGAGAAAACACCTGCTGTAGCATCAAACTCGTCCGCAGCTGCAACAGGTATCATGTTCTCTTTGCAAAATATGTGAACCTAAATGTGTGATAATCTGTCATGTTATAGATATAAAATGAGGCATATTCTTGCTAACGTTAAATCTACTGACTAATCATAGTGGCTTCTTGGCAGGGTCTGTACGTTGTGTGAGGAAAAAAAACTGCAGGACTTCATGCAAGTTTGTTAACAATAAAAGCAGCAACAGACTGACACATTTATTTATTGCAGTACTTCCATCCTGACTTAAATTAGATATTTAGGGTGAATATTTCAAGTGTAAATGTATTTACACGAGTTAGTAGTTTTTTTTTTCCTTCTTGCTACTACTGTTTATTACTTAAAACTGGGATTAATCTGCATTTATTACTACTGTCAAATTTGTTTATAGCTAAGCAATCAAGACTAAATAATAATACAGTCTGCAGAACTCAATGTACAAACTCAAACTTTACATCATCTATCTTAGTTTCTAACATAAAAACTCCATTCAGTTTTCCAAACCATAAACATTTATAGCATTTAGATTTTTATGTGATGGTTAAAAATAATTAATTGACAGAGGGTTTTAATTAAAGCATCCTCAAACCTCACACATAAATAAAAGCATAAAATGCATAAATCAAATACAACTGAGATACTAATGTTACTTTGATTGCAGCAGGTCATCAGAAAGTGTAGATTACTTAACAATATTACATAGTTTTATAATATCCAGTGAAGTACACTTGACGATTTATTAAGGAATAACAATGAATAAACAAATAATAATTTTATTCTACTTCTTTTTAGTAAATGGCAGTGTCATGCGTTGGACAGCTTCGTACAAAGGGCTCCAGGATGTTGGGTTGGGAAGCAGCTGAGTTCACAAACAGCATTTTTTTTTTTCATTCAACCTTTATTTAGAAAGGTAAATCCCATTGAGCCTCGGGGACTCATTTACAAGAGAGACCTGATTTCAACAAAGAATGATGACAACAATGGACAACAGCGACAACAATAAAAAGTTATAAAAAGTCATACCCTCCATTTTTTTTAAACAAATAGGATGGCTAAAAGAAAAAGGTAACAAAAAAAAAACAACAAAAAAAAAACATCTAGATTCTAAGGCGAATGTAGAAAACTAAAAACAGGAACATGTCTGCATTGGTCCCTGCCAGGAGTCCAACAGATTCTTAAAGCCACTTAGAGAGGTCAAGGTCGAGAGCTTCCATTGTTTTTGTAAGGTATTCCAAGAAACAGGAGTGGAGTAGGAGAAGGCCCTCTTGCCTAGTTCAGTCCTCATTGAGGGAACACTGCAGGTAATAATGTCCTGAGAGCGCACGCTGTAGCTGCACTCACACAGAGACATGTAGGAGGAGATGTATGAAGGCAACAGACCAAGAAGTGATTTAAAGATGAAAATATACCAGTGAGAGAGTCTGCGTGAAGTTAATGATGTCCAGTTAACCAGTGAATACTGGGTGCAGTGGTGGGTACGATAATCACAGCCAGTTATGAATCTTAGTGCACCATGATAGACAGCATCCAACATCTGCAGGGTTCTTGTAGGAGCGTTCATGTAAATAATGTCACCATAATCAATGGAGGGAAGGAAAGTCACAGATACAAGGCATTTCCTAGCATTCAGTGTTAGACAGGATCTGTTTCTGAAAAAGAAACCCAGTTTAACTTTCAGTTTTTTTACCAATTTTCCACATGAAGCTTAAAAGAGAGATGCGAGTCGACCAAGATACCCAAATATTTATAGGAATCAACAAATTCAATCGGGGCACCATTTGAGGATAAAATCGGAGGAAGAACTGCTGGGACCAACTTCCTATTTGAAAAAGCATCCCTTTGGTTTTGTCGGCATTTAGGACAAGTTTGAGGCAGAACAAATCTGTCTGGATGATGTTGAATGCAGATTTCAAAAGCTGGAAAGCCTTATCAACAGTTTTAGCTCGGCAATAAACAACTGTGTCATCAGCATAGAAATGTATGGATGCATTAGGGATGTTTTTACCTACATTATGTACGTAGATTGTAAAGAGGGTGGGTCCTAAGACTGAGCCTTGTGGAACACCATTGTTGACTGTTAAATAACTGGAGGAAGTACCATTATGTTGAACACATTGCCTCCAGTTTGAGAGATAGAGAACCAACCAATGGTGTGTTCTGAGAAACCAATTTCTGAGAGTTTATGACACAAGATGTTATGATCCACAGTGTCAAAAGCTTTAGACAGGTCTAAGAAAAGTGCAGCACAATAATCCTTAGCATCATCCAGTGCTTCAACGATGTCATTAAGAACCTTCAGTGAAGCAGTGGTTGTGCTGTGTTGCTTCCTGAAACCAGATTGATGTGGAGGTAAGATGTTAAATGAGTCCAGGTAATTTTTGATTTCAGAGTTTATCAGTTTTTCTAGAACCTTTGCTAAAATGCAGAGTTTAGAGATTGGCCAATAGTTGTTCAGTACGGTGGGGTCATCTCCCTTCAGCAAAGGAAGAACAAAGGCTGTTTTCTAAGCATCTGGGATGGAGTTTTTTCTTATGGAGAGATTGAAGATGTGGGTCACTGGGACTGTGATGATATGAGCAGCCAGCCTTAAGAAATAAGGTGGAAGTTCATCTGGTCCTACAGATTTTTTAGTTTGGTTATTAAGTGAAGTGGCTGATTTTCCATTAGTAACTGTGTCAAATAAAGAACTAGAAGCAACAAAATGTTTGTTGAAACAGTTCATGATCTCGTGCTTATTTGACACAGGAACGGAGTTAACGAGAAGTTGTGATGGGAGGTCAGATGATTGGCGGGTGCCTGATAGAGATTTGATGGTTTTCCAGAATCTGTTGGGGTCATTTAGATTTTTGGAGGTCTGATATAAAAAATAGTTGCATTTTGCTGCTTTGATGGCAGTTGTGCATTTATTCCTCATCTGTCGAAAACTCAACCAATCAGTGTCTGAGTCAGATTTTCTCGCTGTGGCCCAAAGATGATCTCTCCTGTGCAGGAAGTCAGCTAGCTCTGGAGTAAACCAGGGGCTGTCTCGTCTCTTTATTCTGAACTGATGAAAAGGAGCATGTTTGTTCACAAAATAAATGAAACTATTATGAAAAAAGTTCCAAGCGGAGTTCATGTCATCAATTAAAATAATACAATGCCAATCAAAGTGAGACAGATCCCAGAGGAATGACTGTTCACAAAAACATTTCAGATCCCTTTTATGAAATACTCTGGGCTTAGAAGGTGGAAGTTTAATATCTCTCAAAGTCGCTGTCACACAATGATCACTCAAAATATTAGCGAATACACCTGTACCAGGGAATTTGTGAGGCATATTTGTTAGAAACAGGTCTAAGATGGAGGATTTTTCAGGACGGTTTTTGTTTAATCTTGTTGGAGAATTGATCAATTGGGTTAGATTGAGCGACAGGAATTTATCACAGAGGGGGGTCGACTTACCCCAGTCAATGTTGAAGTCACCTGCCAAAAAGATCTCTGAATTTTAAATTACCAAGGAATTCTATCAGGGAGGACAGAGCCTCAGGTGTTACTGAAGGTGGACGATAACAACAGACTACAGATAAGATCTGGCCACCATTCAAAGTGATGTTTATAGCTAAGGCGTTAATTTGGTTAGGAATTGTTTTAGAAGACACATAACTAGCAACCAGACAATCTCTGATGTAAACAGCGACTCCCCCCACCCCTTTTTTGACGATCACAGTGTAGTGGACTAGGCCTATGTCAAAACTGACCAGATGGACAGAGACTGTTATTTCATTGA
>NC_056515.1:13529423-13537017 GCF_014905685.2 Nematolebias whitei
ATATATATATATATATATATATATATATATATATATATATATATATAATAAATCCTGGTCCAGTGGCCTTTCTGGGTTGAGTTTGTATATTCTCTCCGTGCATGCGTGGGTTTTCTCCGGGTACTCCGGTTTCCTCCCACAGACCAAAAACATGCATGTTAGGCTGATTGGTAACTCTAAATTGTCCCTAGGTGTGAGTGAGAGAGTGAATGGTTGTTTGTCTCGTTTGTCTCTATGTGGCCCTGTGATGGGCTTGCGACCTGTCCAGGGTGTACCCCACCCCTCTCACAGTGATTGCCAGACATCGGTGACCCCTGTGACCCAAAATGGAAGAAGTAGGTTAAAGATAATGGATGGATGGATTAAATTCGATTAAAAATTAGAATAATTTAAAATCCTTAATGTACCTCTTAGATACATTTATCACATCTGCTGTAATGCTCCCTGATGGTTTTTATTCGACAACACAAGATAAGGTTTTTATTTGGAAAAAAAAATCAATTCATATGCCTTCTACACAAATAACTTTAATACACTTCTGTTTAGTAAAAGTGGACATGTAGGTTAATCTTCATCTTCTACTTGTATGTGTACTTGATCGTGTGTGAATATTATATACGACAACTATTTCAATACACAAATAATATCAGCAGGCATCTTGTTATCAGTTCTCAGGGCTTGTATTTAATCTCATTAATTATGTTTCTATTAGTTATTCCCCTCATATTGCATTGGCTATGTGCACAGGTTTAGCTGTTGCATCATATTGCCATATTCTGTGCTGTTTGTTCAGTTTTGATGCTAATCTACATAGACACTGAATGTGTACAAAGTGGCATAATAGAGTAGTTCACTGGTATTGGGAGGTAATCGTAGTTTATTTTTGTAAGCGATCTAGTTACATCAGTTTCTCCAGTGTTTTCTGTTCTCTTGGTAAAAGCAAATACACTTGCATTATACTCAACAAGTACATTTAACTAACAAGATTTTACAACATTGTATTTGGGTATAGGTGACAGGTTGACTAGAGAACATGGAGAAACCACCAAGCTTTTTATATCCATCCCCCCATCCGTCCATCATCTTTTACCTGATTCTTCCTTTTGGGGTCACGGGGGTCACTGGTGCCCACGTCCAGCAGTCACTTTTTGAGAGGTGGGGGACACCCTGGACAGGTCTCCAGTCCATCACAGGGACATATGGAGCCAAGCGAGACAAACAACCATTCACTCTCTCACTCACACCTAGAGACAATTTAGAGTTACCAATCAGCCTAACATGAATGTTTTTGGTCTGTGGGAGGAAACCGGAGTACCTGTAAAAATAAAATAAAAGAAGCATGCATGGAGAGAGAGGGTTTTTTTCCTCATGCAAGAAAAAAAAAGTCTGATAGGATTTTTTTTCACCTCCAACTCCTACATGTGTCCAGTTAACCACTGTTTTTGTCTGTCCAAACAGGTCTCACTTGTAAATGAGTCTTCGAGGCTCAATGTGATTTATCTGTTTAAATAAAGGTTGAATTAATGAACATGTAAACTCTACCCAGAGAGGTCCCCCGGCCGGAATTTGACCCAGCGACCTTTTTGCTGAAAGGCAGCAGCTCTACCAACTGCACCACATTGCTACAATTTAATTGTGTTGCTGTTTACTGTTTTAATTGGACAATCTGTTTTTGTTTGTATTTTTAGTTTTATTAGAAGATCATATAAACAACAAAACTATTTTTCTTGTGTGGTGTATGGAAGTGAAAATTGTGCAAGGGCATTACTTAAACTCTTGCCTAGGGCACCAAATTGGTTAGGTATGGTACTGATCAGTCTTGTTTTAGAGAAGAACACTATCCTCAGCTCAAGACTTCATCTCTAATATAATATAATATATATAATCTTCGCTTCATCTACCTCCATTTCCTCTCCAACTACATCTATATAGCTCCTCTTTGGCCTAAAATGTATATAGAGTAATGATTTTCTCTGAAAATTGGGAGGGTTTTTTGTTAATACCTAGTTAGTGGTGGGCACAGCTACCCAAAAGTTAGTGAATGGGTTAGCAAAGCTACTTAAAATAATTAAGTTTGCTAATCCTAAACTGCTAAACAGGTTATAAAAAATTAACTGAAGCTACACCTCTAAGCTCAAAAATGACTGTTACTCAGTCTGCGTCACGTCTTCATCTCCTTCCAGTTGAAGTGGCATTAACCAGTCACATCTTGTCATGTGTACACGTAGTAAGCCAATGCTTTATTAGTATGCATTTACATCAATAACAATTCTTATTTATTTAAAATAATAAGAAAGAACTTTATTGTGCCTTTGTAGCTTTAGCAAAGCCTATGAGATGGTGCAGAGGGATGAGATGTGGTATTGTTTAAGGAAATCTAGAGTACTGTAGCAGATAAGTATATTAAACTGATAAAGGACATGTATGAGGACAGCAGGACATGTTAGACTGATACATTATGAGGACAGCAGGACAGGTTAGACTGATACAGGACATGTATGAGGACAGCAGGACATGTTAGACAGACAGGAGACATGTATGAGAACAGCAGGACAGTGGTGAGATGTTCTTTAGGAGTAACATGTAGCTTCAAGGTGGAGGTGGGATCGAGGATCTGCTCTGAGACGACTCTGCAGTACTGCGTGGACATTGGGGGCATTTGCACTGGAGTGGCAGACTGGGGTGGTGGTCCACATATTCAAAAGGGGGACTGTAGTGTGTTCCAAATACAGGGAGATTGTGCTCTTAAGCCTCCCTTGTAAGGTCTATTCAGGGGTTCTGGAGAGGAGGGTCTGTCGGAGAGTCAAACCTCGGATTCAGGAGAAGCAGTGCGGTTTTCCTCCCGGCCGTGGAACACTGAACCAGTTCTACACCCTCAGCAGGGTCCTGGAGGGTGCATGGGAGTTTACATGTGCTTTGTGGACTTGGAGAAGGCCTTCGACAGCATCCCTCAGGGAAACCTGTGGGGGATACTCCGGGAGTATGGGGTACCAGGCCCTTTGATATGGGCTGTTAGATCCCTGTATGACCAGTGTCAGATCTTGGTTCACATTACCGGCAGTAAGTCTGGCTCATTCCCGGTGAGAGTTGGACTCTGCCAAGGTGGCCCTTGGTCACCGATTCTGTTCATAACTTTTATGGACAGAATTTCTAGGCGCAGCCAAGGTGTTGAGGGGCTCCGTTTCAGTGGCCTTAGGATCGCGTCTCTGCTTTTTGCAGATGATGTGGTCCTATTGACTTCATCAGGTCATGATCTACAGCTTTCACTGGAGCGGTTCACAGCCAAGTGTTATGCGGCCAGGATGAGGATCAGTTCCTCCAAATCCGAGGCCATGGTCTTGAGATGGAAAAATGTCAAGTGCCCTTTCTGGGTCAGGGAGGAAGTCCTGCCCCAAGTGGAGGAGTTTAAGTCTTGTCTTGTTTGCAAATGAGGGAAAAATGAAGTGAGAGCTCGATAGGCAGATAGGTGTGGCATCTGTAGTGAAGTGGGCACTGTACAGGTATGTCATGTTGAAGAGAGAGCTGAGTCAAAAGGTGAAGCTCTCAATTCACTAGTAAATCTATGTTCCTACCCTCATCTATGGTCATGAGCTTTGGATTGTGACCAAAAGAATGAGACCACGGATACAGGCAACCAAAATGAATTTTCTCCTGTGTCTGGGCTCTCGCTTAGAGATAGGGTGAGAAGCTTGATCATCCGGGAGGGACTCAGAGTAGAGCTGCTACTTCTCTATGTCGAGAGGTTCCAGATGAGGTGGCTCGGGCATCTGGTTAGGATGCTTCCTGGACGCCTCCCTAGTGAGGTGTTCCAGACATGTCCTACTGGGAGGAGACCCAGAGGAAGACCCAGGACACGCTGGAGGAACTATGTTTCTCAGCTGGCCTGGACCAAATTGCTGGGGAAAGGGAAGTCTGGGCCTTCCTACTTAAGCTGTTACCTCCACGACCTGACCCCGGATAAGCAGAAGAAAATGGATGGATGTATGGATAATTAGCAAAGTATGTCATAAATGACTCAACAAATTTTAATAAAACTTTCAGAATGTTATCAGGTAAATTTCTACAGAAAGACAATGTAAAAAATGACAACAATGTCTAGCTGTTAATTTTATAGATATTGATCTAAAATCTGATGTGATAGTAGTTGAGTCATATGCAGTGCATCTTTTGAGTGTGACATATAATGATATGACAATAAAACATTATTTTCACAGTTTGACCAAAGCAGCCAAAGCTGTCATTCATCGTCATGAGATTATCTCAGACTAAAATTGTGGCGTAAAAGGAGGAGGGCAATATGTATTCCTAAGAGGAATCCTAGGCCATTTTTTGGTTTTGTTTTGACAACAGAATTTGAGATGGCCCAATACCAGTTTCTATCAAACTGAATATGAGTACAAGTACTTCAGTTTGTGTACTCGCTGATACTGAGCTAGCAGCAGCAAACTCTTTAAACTTCACCTCGTGTTTTCATCTTCAGGTGTTTAATCAAATTACTTAAGTTGAAACTGCAATTCTTTGCCCCTCCTCTTGATAGTTTAAGCACAGAAGACGATCTGCTTTTTATCTTAAAATATCTCCAAACTACAGACATTTTTAACTTTCTGTCATGTACGCAGTGGAAGTAGAAATAGTACCACCAACCATGTAAGCGGTATTGGTCCTGGGTATTGTGGATTAGTTTTAAAGTTTGAGTACTTGTAAAATTGCAAGTATCGGGCCTGATACCAATATCTGCATTGGGACACCACTAGAATGAATGCAATTATTAAAAACCAATATGACCTTTAGCATTAGCTTTCCTCATGCAATAACGAGACATTTTCTCTCAGCTTGAGATCACTGCAACTTGGTCCATTGATCTCCTATGAGTGCAGACTATCCTCATTTATGTGTTGCCCACATGTTTTGGCCACATGTAGCGTCCTCTTTCTGCTGTCTGCACTGCCCGACATGATTCCCTGCAGTATGGACTCACAGATGGACACAGTGGGGCTCCATAGACAGCCTGGCTGACACACTAGCTTCACATCACATCATGAGTCTCACAGGCTGGCAGCACACCACACAGTAACATCAGGAAGATGCCATTTATCCATTTGCAATAGAATTGTTTAAATGCTAATTTGACTCAATTGCACATTTCCTAGTTTTAGACTAATTAGCATCTAGGTTTGGTTGATTCATTTACTATTTACTCATTGCAAATGACAAGTCCTGTGTTGATCAACCACTGCTTCTGTTTGTGTATGAGCATGTGTGTATTTATTTGTCTGTTGTGTTAGAGAGTACAGCAAGAACCAGTGGACAGATTTGTATAAGAAGTGTCCATAACTCAGCCATTTTAACAGATAATAAATTATCAAGTTATTGTCAGTAGCTAAGTGTTATGCTCATTACAGACTCTGAGCACTAACTAATGGCATATCATCTGTTTTTTAAAATGTTGCTGTCAGCTATTACAGTCAACTTTACCAGCATGGTATCTGTTAGAAAAACAGCTCATGAACCATTTGAAGGATTCCACTGAAACTTTTATAAAGTAAGTATTGTATACAATACAACTGATAGATTTTTTTGAGTCAATCCAATTGATTGTGGCTGTGATAGCTAATTGACATTTGTGTAAAAATGACTATACCTCAGTTAGATTTAAATATATCAACCAATGTGGTTGAAATGTATGTGGCATGTGGTAGAGTAATTACAAGAGAGACTCAGTGCTAGCATATTGTACATGCTATTATTTTCAAGATTTAATCAAAACGGCTTTACCCCTGTCATTTCTCAATATAAAATGATCTGACTTTAATTTCTGGCATGAAAGGCAATGGGGAATATGCAGTCATTCAAGAAATCTGCAGCCTTTACATAGAAGTACTATTCAATAATATATGTATATATAAACAATAGGTTGTAAAGCTCTCTGTCATTTTTGTTTAAAGGTAAACACTATTTCCTGATGCATGCTCAATAATTCAGGTAGAAAAATCCAAAAAAGTTCAATCTGGTCCTCTGCACATTAAAAACAAACAAACAAAAAAACAAAACAAAGCAAAAAATGTAGAAACGTTTCGTCTCTCATCCGAGAGACTTCCTCAGTCTGAGGTGCTGTATTCAGCTCAGTTTCTTAAATAGCACCTTCTCAGAGTGGATCAACCAGTTTGCTGCTGACAACCAAAACCAGCTGATCACATGCTCAAGAAGGACCATCAGCCTAACAATGGATCATTAGCACCTGATGGCTGTTTACTATTCACAGGGCGTTGAGTGATACTAGCAATCACAGCATTGTAAAGGGGGACAGTTGAACCCGGAGGCCTCCACCCCTGTTTAACGATGGATGATTTCTTTTCACAAAGATGGCCTCCTTTACTCCTCTCTCAAACCATCGTTCCTCTCTGTCCAGGATGTGAACATCTTCATCTCCCTGAAAGAGTGATCGCTGGCCTGGAGTTGAGTGTAGACCGCAGAGTCCTGGCCTGTTGATGTTGATCTTCTGTGCTGGGCCATCCTTTTGGCCAGTGGCTGTTTAGTTTCCCTGATGTAAAACTGATCACCCTCTTGACACTGAACAGCATACACAATATTACTCTGTTTGTGTCGGAGGACTGGATCTTTGGGATGAACCAGTCTTTGCCGTAATGTATTTTCGGGTTTAAAAGCCACTGGGACGTTATTTTTCGAAAATAAACGTCTCAGTTTCTCTGATACTCCCTCAACGTATGGAATGACCACTGGTCTGGGTTCCTCCTTTTCACCTGATGGCTGACTGGAGTCCTGTTTGGGTTTCTTCTCTGCTTTCAGGAAGGCCCAGTTAGGATATCCACATTGCTCTAGAGCCTGTCTTGTGTGGGATTTCTCCTTCTGCCTGGCTCCTGAGTTAGTGGGGATGCTGTCTGCTCTGTGGTACAGAGTCCTGATGACTCCTAACTTGTGCTCCAAAGGGCAATGGGAGTCAAACTGCAAATACTGGTCTGTGTTGGTGGGTTTGCAAATGTCCTCTATCAGAGACTGAGACCTCACAGTCCAAGAAAGCCAACCTGCCATTTTTTTACATCTTCTCGTGTGAACTTCACTTCAGACTGAGGAAGTCTTTCGTATGAGAGACGAAACGTTTTTACATTTTTTTTTTTGCTTTGTTTTGTTTTTTGATTTTTTTTTTTGAATGTCCAGATGACCAGATTGAACTTTTTGGGGTTAACACTATTTATACAGTTTATTGTGCTACAGAATTTTGGGGGGATTTCAAATTATAAATCCAAAACAAGGATTTCTATTCTTCTATGGAATGTGCAGAGTGAATAATTGAGCTCTTATGCCTATGTATAGCACTGTGGTACTGAAAAATTAAATAGAGAAGAGATTAGAAAAGTAGAAACCATATTAAAGTTTTAGCTAATGTGCTGTAATAAGTGATCCAGTTCCATTAAACAAAGCTGTGACATTTTCACTGATCTTAGAAGGAAGAAGAAACTGGCACCATCTGCGCCAAAAACCATGAAATGCACTTTCTTTGTACGGATAAAGCCTTACTTAATCTGTCCCTCTCTCTCTCTCTCTCTCTCTCTCTCTCTCTCTCTCTCTCTCTCTC
>NC_056515.1:13537027-13537712 GCF_014905685.2 Nematolebias whitei
CTCTCTCTCTCTCTCTCTCTCTCTCTCTCTCTCTCTCTCTCTCTCTCGCTTTCTCTATTTCATCTATCTCTCTCATGTATTTCTCATGCATGTTGAAAGTTTTAACATACCTGGCAAATACAAAAAAAAAATAAAAAAATAAAACTTTGTTCTAGACAAAATAATTGATGAAATATTTCATGCTATGTTAATTTTAAACAAATAAATAATATAGTGAATGTTTTAGGACTCTATAATCCTCAACTTCTTAAAGTGTGAAAACCCATGTTGCATCTACAGCTGATGGAACCAACAGAAAACTGTTTTCCAAGTCAGTGTAGTGACCATCTTGAATTGCATCAATTTATAAATTAAATATACCTCAAATGATTACTTAGTTTTCTTGAACTTTGTGCAATTATTCCTGAGATGTTGTTAACACACAAACTGAGTTGACTCCGAATGTAAGTGCAGTTTTCAACAAAGTTTCTGCTCAACCTGGTACCACTCAGAATCTTTGTTGCCGATCAAGCTCAGCTACTACCAGACCAAATCATGGCTCATTTGATATTAAATGAACAGAATTATAGTCGTTTTTGTGTTGCAACTATCTTGAATTGGGTCAATTTCAAATGTGATATGTACATCCAGTTATTGCTTTCAGATAGCTTTGTAAAAATCCATTAAGTGGTAATATATATATATA
>NC_056515.1:13540712-13552875 GCF_014905685.2 Nematolebias whitei
ATATAATTGGTAACAGATAGGCACACATGGATATGACACAGTAGCATGATTGTCAGTGGTGCAGACTTGTAATCCTGAGGCTGCTGGCTCGAGTCCAGGTTGTATCTGACATACAGGCATCTGACGTAAAAAACAATTGCCAAATATTTTAGGCAAGTTTGCCCGTTGTGGCAACCTCTGAAGAAAGGAGTTGCCAAAAAAACAAGAGAAGTCAACATGAGTATAATACAGCCATAATGGGTGATAACATTGCAGATTCTTATTTGATGGGAGCTGAGATAGGGTAAAGGTAGGGCAGCCGACCCGGGACCAGAAAGTCCCAGGTTCGACTCCCAACCATTCCCACATGTCGTGGTGTCTCTGACCAAGACACCTAATCCATAATTTGCTCCCTGAGCGCTCAATAGCGGCCCCTGCTCCACCTGGGTGTTTCTCAGATGTGATGGGTTAAATGCAGAGAACTAATTTCACCATGAGAACATACAAAGATGATAATCTCAGACTTCCCTTCCCTTAATAGGAGACAAAAGCATGAACACATACCACACTTGGCTTCACTTCACCATGTTCCTGTTTGTTTTTGAAGGCGGTTGTCAAGTTATTAGGGCTGTTAGTGGTCTGACCCCATTTTATATTCAGGAGTTTTTTTACATTGTCACTTCATTATGGGTAGAAACTTTACCATCAGAAACTGAATTTGAATTGCTCAGAATGAATCTGTTTTTGCGTAATTTGAAACTAAATCCATTGGTTTGAAAATGAATTTCACTAAACTGAAACTGAATTTAATGGTTTGAACCTGAATTCATTTGCTTTGAAACTGTATTTCATTTTGTATTGAAAAGTCTTTTTGACCACTTTTATTTTCAGTTCTATAATTCAATTTCAAATCCAAAATTCAGTTTTTGCGTCACACATCCGGGTCCTTGAGAAAGTCACAGAGTAATCAAACGCAGATTGATAGATTTACGTTTCACTTCAGTCTAACTTCCTTTACAGAGTTGTAGGCATGAGGTTCAGTCTCAAGGCGGTAATGCAACAGAGTGGATGCAATCTGCTGCAAAACACCAAAGAAGAAAAAGAACTTCCTTTACGGTGTATTTTGAGCTGGAGCAGTGGCGCACACATGAACTTGGTGGATGTCATTCACCATGTCAAATGTCCAGCAGCCAAACTCTCAGGTTTGTATTAAATTGATTACAATTTATTATGTGGGCGGCTGTGGCTGAGTTGTTAGAGCAGTCGTCCTCCAATGCAAGAGTTGGGGGTTTGACTCCACCAGCAGTCACATGCCGGTGTCCCTGGGTAAGACTCTGAATCCCTCATTGCCTCTGATGTGTGTCCCATCAGTGTATGAATGTGATAAAGCTCTGATTATTCTTTGTAGAGATTTAGTAGAGTGCTGTATGAATGGGTAAATGAGGATGCAAATTGTGTTGTAAAGAACTTTGAGTGTCTTGATAAGATAGAAAGGTGCTATATACAGTTCATTTACATGTATAAGAAGTGTCATATAAATAAATAACGTTGGACTGTGGGATCAATAAAGTTCTTATCACATCCACTCTGTTGCATTAATGCCTCCTTGAGACTCAACCCCATGCCTACATTTCTGTAAAGGAAGTTTCACTGACGTGAAACGTAAATCTGTCAATCTGCATTCGATTACTCTGTGGCTTTCTCAAAGGACTCGTGAGACTCAAAAAACTGAATTTTGGAATTGAAATTGAATTATAGAACTGAAAATGAAAGTGGTCAAACTGACTTTTCAACATAACGAAATACAGTTTCAAAGCAAATGAATTCAGTTTCAAACCATTAAATTCAGTTTCAAACCAATGGATTTAATTTCAAATTACACAAATACAGATTCAGTCTGAACAATTCAAGTTCAATTTCTGATGGCACAAGTTTCTGCCCATACTTCATCTCCAAAACTGAGGTCAAACAAGCCTTTGCAGTTGATGCTCTTTGTGGGAAAATTTACCCCAAAATTGCTCGGAGCTGAGGAAGTGTAAAGGTGCTAATAAAAACATTTTTATTTACTGACATTCCATTTGAGAAGAACATGAAAACTTGAATTTGTCATTATGTTTTTATTGTTTTGATGAGAGGCCAAACCACAGGGTGTTCAAAGGCTGTCGTCACCACTTGTGTTCGGTGAAAGAATTGTTTTTTTGTTCAGCTGTTGCAGTGCAGCACTTTGCTGCCGCTTTTGTTGGTTGGAAGGGCTCTATGATTAAAAATAGAAATTTTAAAAGTTTTTGTTTGTTTTTTACTGGTTTGGTTGCTGTGCAGTTTTCATAATTTGTCTTCTGCAACTTAGTAACATCTGGTATGATGTGTAACCATAACAACAGGAGAGTTGTTAATAAAGCCCAAAGAATGACAGAAAGAAAGAGAAAAAACACTCTCAACACTCTTGGTGATGAGATGTGAGAAATGTGGGACAAGAGAAAAACATATATATATTTTTTAATAAAATATAACAATAAAATTTTAGTTGAAAAATATAGCATGCATTTTCTTTTCAGTTCAACCTTGTCTAGACATTTTCAACAAGAAATAGACACCATGTGGTCCAGATGTTCCTTATCCAGATGCAAAGGAACATCTAGATTGCTCTAAACAAAAAATAATTAAACTTTAGGCCTGAGGGTGGTTACAAATTTGTGTTATTGAGGTTAGTTAACAGCTGTGGGACATAATAGCAGCTCTAATGCAGTGATACACAGCATATGACACACAATATTTGTTGTCTTAAAGATGCATGTGCATGTTTAGATCACTTTAGAGCACATTTTGTTTGCATCACAAAGATATAGGTTTGGATGAAGCACATAAAACTAATGAACAACTTAATGCATGTGGGCGGCTGTGGCTGAGTGGTTTGCGCAGTCGTCCTCCAATGCAAGAGTTGGGGGTTCGATTCCACCAGCACTCACATCCTGAAGTGTCCCTGGGTAAGACACTGAACCCCTCATTGCCTCCTATGTGTGTCCCATCAGTGTATGAATGTGATAAAGCTCTGATTATTCTTTGTATAGATCTAGTAGAGTGCTGTATGAATGGCTAAATGAGGCACAGATTGTTGTAAAGAGCTTTGAGTATCTTGATAAGACAGAAAAGCGTTATATATGTACAGTCCATTTACATGTTTGCAAAAAGAATTGGATTGGAAAACATACAAGCATATTTTTTTTTATTAAAAATATAGAAAATCTTAGTGTTGTAAGAAGGAAATGGTATATTAAAAACTAGTTTTGTCCCAATTTTAAAATGAATAAAAAATAAAAACTTGCATTTTTTTTTTGTGGAAAAACGATGTGAATGCAGCGTGTGGAATAACTTTGTTAAAATTTGTAGAAGAAGCACTCATACTTCATATACTTTAAAGTTTAAATATTGAGTTTTATAGTTCAATAACTTATTTTACTGCTGCCGTGTCATCAGTTTTTAACTACTTTCATGCATTTGGTTTTGATGCTGTCATTTTCTGTATTTATCCTTACTTGTCTTTTACTGTGTCTTTATTGTTTTCTGATTATTGTGTAGTGTGATTTGAAGCAGCTGGAAACCTCTGCATTTGCTTTGTGATAACAAAATCTCTTATCTGAGCGTATCTTATCTTAGTGTAAATAAAACTGAGTTCATTCTCTTCAGACTTCAGGTAGTACTCTTCTACTATGAAGCCATGCTGTTGTAATGGATGCAGTACGCAGTTAAACATGGTCTTACTGAAATATGTAAGACCATCTTGGACAATATCTAGTCTGGATTGGAGCATACTGGTATATTCTAAAACCTTTAAAAGTGATGACGGCATTCACATATGGAGCTTTCATAAGCATTTGTGGATGGCATCGTGTCTAAAGGCAGTAATTTGTGGAAGTATTCCCAAGCCCAGGCTGTAATGTTGTAGTGGACTAGGCCCATGTCAAAAACTAAGTCTAAGGTAAAAAATCTTGACCTTAAGAACCTTGTGGGACAGGAACTGTCATTTCATTGATTTGAATCCGGAAATGCAGGTTCACCCATCCTGAGACTTTCTTTCTTGGGGATTCAAGTGAAAGGAACACTCTCTGTTTTATTATCATTACTATTTTACAAATGTTGATAATCAAAGTGTCTTAGTTCAAACCATTTTAGATGTTGCAGTGAACTAATCAATTTTATTAACTGTGTAATGATTTTTTTTCTCATGCAAAGTTAGAACTCATGTCAAAGCTGTTACAGAGTAATTATGCCTTTTCTGATTTCTGCTTTTGAATGAGCAAGTGTAAGTTGGTCCAAGGTTGGAGTCAAACGCAAAACAAGTTGTTGGCATGTTTTTAGAATCCTCTCAGACATAAATATAGAGGTTTTTGGCACCTGTTTCTAAACTCGCCAAAACAAAACTCTCTCTGTCTGTGAGAACATTTCTGATCTGTTTCATAACAATTCTTGCTGTCTTCTAACCTCTTACGTCACAAAACACACCCCGTCTGGTTGTTCTGACCAATGGGAATACTCCCAAAAGTGAACCGGAAAGCAGCTCTTTAAAATGTCAGTACTTCCTGGTCTACTCAGTTCTGCTCGAGATCTGTAAACTACACAGTTCTGTTAGAAGCTCTGGGATGGTGCTGGAACAGTTCTGGGACAGTTCTGTTCAGTTCTGATGGAGTGCTGTTGGAGTTCTGCTGGATACACAGTCCAACCAGTTCTGTGAGAGAAGCCCAGTTCTGTGAGAGACGGGATGATCCTGACATGACAACAGAGCTCTTCCGAGTTCCATGGGATTATAACATTTTCACTCGCCACTACTTCTGACGATTCACAGCATCCTAAGGAGACGCTGGACAGGTAGCGTTAACGGAGCTCCATATCTGCTGAGTAACTTCAGAGAGGTAACGAGTCAAGTTTCCTACCAAGCGTACCGGGGAGAGCTGGGTTCTGACGGAGAGTGTCAATTCTGGTGAACACTTCCCCTCCCATACCATCTTTACTCCCTCTAAACTTCTTTCCCATCTTTAAACTTTCTATCAAGTAGATATACTTCCAGATATTTAGAAATGTCTGTGTAAAATGCTCATCCACATCCGTGTGGGTAAAAGATCATAATTGTACAGTTTCATAAATGTCTGTGGTGAAGCAACGGAAAAATCATGGCCGTATGATTTTTCTTGATTGATTGCTTATGTTGTTATTTTCATAATTTGCCAAATTAATGTAAATGTTTGATGTTAAATTTTGATTCTGTAAATAAATGACCGCATTCATTTTGATGGGTCAAATATAAATGACGTCTCACGTTTGCATTTCCTTAAATTCAATGCACGTTTTATTCAGTTCAGAAAAATGAGGAATCCGCGTTAATTGATGAATATATCTGAGCATCTGTTCATCTACAATGTCCAGAATAGAAACAGAACTTTTTATTTATTTTTTCTCATTTTTTTGCAGTTTTGGCTGAGCACTTAAGGATCACAAGTATCCAATAATGACTTTTGACCTTGTCCTTCTCTGCAGATTCTAGAAATATTTATATATCATGAATTGCCTTCCCAATTTTCAATTATAGATTATTATTTTGAAATTGTTCCACCAATTTTAGATGCAGTTTTTCTTTTTTTTTTTTTTGCAGACTAGGGAATCTCTGCCCATCTTTACTTCTGACAAATTCAGCCCCACAAAGCACTTTTAATCATAGTCTCCCTACTGACCTGTTGCCAGTTAACCCAGTTAGCTGCAAAATGTTCCTCCAGATGTTTTTTGTTTCCTCCATTCTTATCACTTACTTTTACAGCCTTTTGTTGCCGTTGTTCCCATTTTATTGAGATGTATTGCAGTCACAAAATTAAAATGATCTTTTATTGGTAACACTTTACAATAAGGTACACAGAATTTGATTAACTACTAGGGAACGCCTCAGGAATGAATCAGGAGCAAATCAGTAGTTAATAGGTAGTTAACCGGTACTTACTGGGGAACACACAGCCAAGCCTTATTAGGAGACTACTGGTTAGTTACCTTTTAAACAAAGAGGAACTAATCAAGAACTAATGGGTAGTTACCAAGGAAACTAAAGAGGAACAAATCAGGAGCTAATGGGTAATAAAACCAGTCATCACTAGGAAACAAGATTTTGACAATTACGAGCTGTGACCTCACTCGTGCAGGGTTTATTCAGAACTCACATGGCGAATTTCTCCTCTGTTTCTGTGGTAACAAACCAGTAGTACCCCAATTAGACTTGGCTGTGTGTCCCCCAATAAGTACTTGTTAACTACCCATTAGCTCATGATTTGTTCTTCAGGCGTTCCCTAGTAGTTAATCAAATTTTGTGTACCATATTGTAAAGTCTTACCAAATACGGGTTTATTAAGATGCTAATAATTTTATTCTGCTTTTTATTTACATTCTGCAGGATGTGCTAAGTGTTTTAGAGATGAGGTTGTAATAAAAACTAAGATCAAGAGGTTGAAGACAACTCGTCCATGTGTCCTTCTCATTGTGATGACTTTGAACAGAGGTCAGCAGTTGATTGGGAAGATGACCATCAACGTTACTCTCTAAATTAACCATTCACTCAATGGCTGCTTCCCTAGCTGTGGAGAGGCCACAGCTCTTTATCTAAAAGTGATGACCTTGAGTTCGAGTCATAGTCTCTGGTGAGTCCTATAACAAGGCCAGCGTTGGCGCTGGAAGCAGACTTATCCCCTGTGGGAAGGTGAAAGGGACCAGACCTCTGGCTGTCATGATAATTGGTGAAAAGCACCTCAATCATACAGACGGGGTGACACAGTGACATTCATTACCTTTAATAGTATTTCCACCATCCCTCTATCACTCTCCAATTCTCCCTTTCTTTCTGTCACACACTTTTTTCATTTTGTTTTGGGTCTTTACCTCATCGGCTCTCCCACCATCATCCCTTGGAGTCACCATGCGAGGCCTCGCTTCCACTGTTATCCTTGGCACCTGAGAGATAAAGTCACTCCCTATGACGGATGACCACAGGTCCGAGCAGGAGCAGGCAGCAGTTTGTAATGACACAGATATGGTGTGTGCTTTTTTTTCTTCTGTCCCCGAGGCTGTGAGGAGAGCCATGTCAGGTCGCAGGCTGTATCAGTGGTGATGTTATGAAGTACGTCATAAAAGTCCTTGTAAATAAACCAAACGTTCTTTCAAGCAGCACCTATATCACAGACATGACTACAACCACATCATTAGGAGGAATAAATGGGAGCTTGATCAGCTCTGAGACTGGACATAGCTGGGGATTAACCTGAGTGAAACAGAGGGTCTTTTTAAAAATGCCGTTTATAATTCAGCGGTGACTGGAGCAGATAATGACCAGCTGTGGGCATCATTCTCTGAGCTTATTGGGAATCTCACTGGCACACTAAATAATCTCATTACGACACTTTGCAGATGCCACTTAGCCACTTGAGACGGTCACATTCTGACCTCTCACGACAGGTTGGTTCTGGCAGTTTGACCATGGTCAGTCTCGATTTGGGCCTCTGAGGTCGACAGCACAGCTTACTATGACTGTCTTTGCTCATCAATGACTAAAACTGAAGGGCGACAATGTTTTGACTGTGTGTTTGTGACTTTGCACCTCTGCTGAGTTGGTAAAGTTTCTGATGAAATACTGCACAGATTTTAACCATAGACTCAAAATTAATGGATGATGCACATCTAATTATTTTTGGTGTCAACCTCGTTCACTGTGGCTGCCACAGATACGTAACGTTTAAAACGATATATCATATAACATATTGACAATGACTGAGATATAAGTATTTTGGGTTTATAAGCTAAAATTCTGTGTGATAGATGCTGAGAAAAATTATCAATTTATAATCCCAGCACTAACTGTGCAAAATCTATTTAATGGAGTCAGGTCTGTCTGTTATCAAGATAACCTATGTACCACTTAAGGGATTTTATTCAACTTTCAATAAATAATCAGTAAATTGGATGTGCATCTGCAATTTTTGGAATCATTCCAATTCAAGATGGTAACCACAGCCAATTGACTTTAAAAAACAGAAAAAAAATGTTTATAACTTAGACAGTTTTGTTGATACTGAGCTATAATTTAGTGTGGTAGTAGTTGAGAGTGATGCACAACAATTTTGCTTTTAACTTTGGCATGGATTGTTTTGAGTAAACCCTGTTTGTCTGTTATACAATGACCTCATACATCCTGAATAGCTTGTATCAATTATTTTTTAACAATAAATATTGTCTGTACATCTGGAACTGATTCACTTCTGTCAGCCCCGTTAAAGATGGCCACTGCAGCTATTGGACTTTAGCGAACACTAAAGTGTTTTCAGCTTATATGAATTCATATTTACTGAACTAATCCATGTGATAGCTGACAGTCATTTTTAGCACATACTCTAAAAATTAACACATTCTTCTAAATCTTTCATAGAATTGTGCACGTTTTTTTATTTTTTTTTTATTTTATAAGATTAAATAAATTTGGATATAGCCTTGTCATTTTTAATCCTAACTTGATTTTGGTCTAAATCTCTGGCGTTGTATGCAGCGGACGATATGCATTCCTTCAACCCACTGCGCAATGAGACGCCTAAACAACGCCTTTTTTGTCCGTTTAATGTTGGTCCCTCGCAGTTGCAGACTATGACGCCAGATGACGTCTTTTTCCAACGTCCACTGGATGGTCAATATAGACATATTTTTTACATCAAAATTTAACTTATTTTATTGACTTCAGGTAAATAATAATAATATTATTATTAAGTACTTTGTGTTGTCATCATTGTATGTTCCCATACAATGGCGAACTTGGATGTCTATATGACCTCCAAGCCCGATGTTCAAACATTCTACTCTATACTGACGTACAGGTGAGGTCATGGTTAGACGTCCATAGTGGACCGTGTTTGCACGTCATGGAGACGTCCAGAATTGGTCTTGACCGATGGATTCAATATAGACGTGATCTGCACATCCATTCAATGTCTAATGTTTAGTGGGAAGGATTGCTTAAAGTAATGCAAATTGTCAACAATAAACCTTTAATAAACCTGCAAGAAAAGCTTTGCAGAGAGTGGTGAAGGCTGCACAGAAGTCTGTTAGTCAGCCTCCCCACCATCACAAGCATCTACACCTCAAGATGCATGAGGAGGACCACCTGCATCATGAAGGATCTCACTCACCCAGCACACACACTTTGCCCCACTCCCCTCAGGAAGGAGTTTGAGTAGAATTAAGTGTAGAATCACTAGACTGAGGAACAGCTTCTACCCTGAAACTGTTAGACTCATGAATATCTAAAAAAATCACATCATGTTGCTGATTTATTTCATGTTGCTCTGTTCATTCGTCCTCATCTGCTCACACAGACTCATGCTCGTGCTGCTGTTCGGCATATTTTGTATGACAAATAAAGAACCTTGGATCCTTGAATGCTTAAGATTTACTTTTCAGTCCTTCACCATTTTCTCCCTTGAGTTTTTTTTTTTTTTTAGTCGTGGAAAAATAATTGTAAATACAGTCATAAACACATTTGTAGACACATTCAGCATTCTTTTTATTCAACGTGTGTGCTGTATATAAAGTTTCTTGCTAAAAGAGATTGGTTCTGCTGTTTTAAACACAAAATGCAATACCCAGAGTGGTTCTTAGCCACAGGCATTATTGTAATCATTTGTGCAGGAACTTGTTTAAACTACTTTAAGCATTGTGGGATATTGATTTAACCATTCAAGCCACCTTTACATAGAGACTGGGATGTTCTCTGTCCAGAAATTAGTCACATTTAAATGCACTAACTCTTGTCAAACAACACAGCTAAACTTTTAAAATCAAGATAAAGAAACATTCTTCAGTGAGGCTTTTTTTATTTATGCACTTTAAGTGAACACAGTTTGCTTTAAATTAAAATGTATTTGCATGCTCTAAAGATATGTCCAGATGAATTGGATTTGTTAAAATTAAAATAAGAATGTTTTGATGTAGTTGTGATATTACTTATGCTGTAATATAATATTTAAAAAGTTTCAACGACAAGATTTATACCACAACTATAATAGTATTCAATGACTAATGACCTGTCAGTCTTTTTAAAAAAAAAACTATCACCTGCTTCCTTACATGACAGTTTTAAACTATCATCATTAGGAGTTTTTTGTTTGTTTGTTTGTTTTTATTTTTTCAAATCTTGAGAATAATTGTATGCACCATCTAATATGAAACTTCAACCTGGGTTAGCATTCAGGAGACTGGTGGTTTTAATTAGTGGTTACCACATCAAATTTCATCTGTTTTTAAAATTGAGTAAGGGTCAGCCATTTTGTCTGCTAATACTGATTACCTGTGACTACCATCTTTAATTTGGTTTGCTTCAAAAAATTAAAGCAGTAGATCTTTATCTAGTAATTATTTTCTGAGAGTTGCTAACAGACTGAGTTGATTGCAACTGTTGATGCTAAAGTTTTAAGCAAAGACCTGGTGCTATGAATAAAACTTGAAGTAGGTTTCAAGTATGTTTCTTAGCTACTACCACACTTCATTTTAGCTTAATAGAGTAGTCCCTCGCTACTTCGCGGTTCGTCTTTCGCAGACTCGCTCTTTCGCGTTTTTTCAAAGTAAGTTTGGCCATGACACACAATGGCTGATTGATGGATGAGCCGCATGATCGGCATGTATTGTTTTATTTAAAATAAATTATTTTAAATGATTTAGCACCCGCTGCACCTGTCTGCAGCCCACACTGCAGGGCAAAGCTTCCTTCTGCAGCATTTCATGATGTCCGCTCTGCAGCAGAGAAGTGGGCGTGGCCGAGAGCACTGGCAGGTGGCAGAGAGCGGAGATCATGACATTCTGTGCTCTTTTAGAGTGTTTAGAGTTTGGAAGCATTGTTTAGAATATCACAAGTGTGGGTAGGGTTTCAAATGACTTTACATATATATATATATATATATATATATATAAACTACTACTTGTACTATTCATTCAACCTTTACTTGTACTACTATTCCTACTTTGCGGTTTTTCACTTATATTGAGGGGGCTGGGAACGGAACCCCCCGCGGTAAACGAGGGACTACTGTGCTTATAAACTTGACCCAGTTTCTGCCATTTTTATGTTTTCGAAACTCACTTGGCTGTGGTAGCTATCTTAATTTGGTTTGGATCCAAAAAATAAACAATTGTAGATGTGCATCCATTTAATATTGACTAACATTTCCATTAGAATCCATCCAGTGGTCCTGATATTTTACCAAAAGACAAAGTTGACTCCAAAAAACCTAATGGCAAAACGTTAAAGACCTTGTGTGTCTGTTAGGGCTCAGAATTTATCTTGGGAATCTGTCTCCACTACTACCACACCGCCTTTTGGTACATCTGTAAAACTAACTGATTGAAAAACTCAGGTGTTTTTTTTTTTTTAGGCTAATTTGGTTCTGGCAGTTAATGCCCATTCAAACAATATTTTTGATTGTTATGTTAAAATGTATCCAGTACTTCATGTGATTTTTGGCTAACAAACACACACAAGGGCAAACATTTTGTTGTCCTCTTTTCTCTTTTGGTGGCAGGTGATAAATATACCATGCTAACAGTAAAAACAGTCCTCTGCAGCACAATCCCTGCAAACTTCTGTATTTCTATGTGATTGTTCCGTCTTTATTTTGGGCTAACCTTGTTATCGCAGTAATAATGGAAAGCACCAGTGTAATGTTAGCATGGTAAAATGTTTGTATGCAGCACCATTAGTCACAGCAGACAGATGCAATAATGCTGGCTTTTAATGAACTGCCTTTTGCAGTTAATTTGATTTTTTTTTTTTGCACATAAGAAATGTGCTGCTTTTGATCACCGCTGCAGCTGTGGCATTGATCAATATGACAATATATTGGCTGCTATATGAAACAGCGAGCTGCTGCTCATTACTAATGCAGTATTTATTAATAAACTAATGGATAAACGTCAAGATTTACTGCTGACTCGAAGCATGTTTATAAAAAAACTACCACAAGTATGAATAATTAAAAATGAGATGCATTATATTTTGATTTTATTGCATGAAACTCGTTTTACTAGTAACTGAATGTGTAAAAACAAAGATTCCCTGAGAGATTGCATCTCGCTGCTTTTCATGCCAAACCTTTAGACAAAGATCATCATGAGTCAAGCC
>NC_056515.1:13553275-13563335 GCF_014905685.2 Nematolebias whitei
TATATATATATATATATAGTACTGTATTTATTTAATGCTGAATACCATACTGTATAGTCATTTTTGTCTTTGCTAAGGTCAATGTGCTGTGGTATCTGTCTTAAATCAGGTTAAGTCCTAAAGTTAATCAGGTGTAGATGTAAATCCAATGATTACTTTCTAGGAGTCTTATTTAAATGTGTCCAGTGGTTCATAAGATATTTTGCTAACAGGCAAAAAGCTTTACTCCAACAAGTGATGTCAAAGTTCTGAGCAAAAATCGTGCATAACGTGTAGCACTTGGAGGCTTTTTTTGGGACGATGCCCAGCTACTACCACGCAAAATGTTACCTCATTTTTTGTTAAATTGACTCAGTTATACCAAATTTTGATTTCTCAAAGACTGTCTGCAGTGGGAATCATCTTGAATTGGATTGGCTTTGAAATACAATCAGTTGTAGATTTACAACAAATTATTAATTTCTACAAGTTTTGTTAAAATCCTTTCAGTGGTTCATCAATGATATTTTGCTAACAAACAGGCAAACAAACACTAGCACAAGCAAAAACATCATCTGTATCCTTTCCTGTTGTGGCAGCAGGCAGTAATTATAGACAGCCTGAGATGTAGCCATAATATCTTAGAGTTGAGACAAACTACATTCACTGCTCCTCATCTTCACTGCTAATCACACTGGCAAAAAAAGAACAAAAAAACATCAGTTCATTTTGTGTAACAAGAAGAAATGTTGCATAAATTTGCATAAACGCTTCTTCAAAACTCTTTTGTTTTGCAATTTCCCTCCAGTAAATGATGGCCCATATTCCTCCACTGATTGCAATCTGAACCGAATGCCTCTGTGAAAATATGCACGGATTAGTTTTCATTAAGTGGCCTAATTCAGTTAAGTCCTCAGTGTGGCTCACTTCCAATAAGCAAATTAACTGAATTGTTTTGACAGTATTATTCAAGTATCAATACGAGGGAGACAGTTGGATATACCGGTTGGATATATGGGTATGGTACTATCCAAGAGGGACGGGGCTGTATTCTGAAGGGACTTATTACCCTGTACTTGCAGGGTACACATCGGGTATTATCTGGTACCTGATATTTATGGTGTACATACCTGATACTTACATGGTATGTGCTTGGTATATACCTGGTACCCTGAAGGTACCAGGTACATTGGTACATACCGGGTAAATATCAGGTATGTACTGGTTTGCATATGTTGAACTTGTATTTACACAGCAGGTTTCTAGTAGATACCAAGTATGGGTGGCTGTGGCTGAGTGGTTAGAGCAGTCGTCCTCCAATGCGAGAGTTGGGGGTTCGAATCCACCAGCAGTCACATGCCGAAGTGTCCCTGGGCAAGACACTGAACCCCTCATAGCCTCCGATGTGTGTCCTATCGGTGTTAGAATGTGATAAAGCACTGATTAGTCTCTTTAGAATGATTTGTTCAATTAGCTTTGTAGAGATGTAGAGTGCTGTATGAATGGGTAAATGAGGCACAGATTGTAGTGTAAAGCGCTTTGAGTATCTTGAAATAAGATAGAAAGGTGCTATATAAATGCAGTCCATTTACCATTTACCATTTATGTGCTTTGTGGGCTGCTGTGGCTGATTGGTTAGAGTGATTGGCTTCCAATGGGAGGGTTGGGGGTTTGCTTGCACCAGCAGTCACATGCTGAAGTGTTCCTGGGCAAGACACTGAACCCCTCATTGCCTCTGATGTGTGGCCCATCGTTGTATGAATGTGATAAAGCTCTGATTAGTCTTTATAAATACATAGTAGAGTGCTGTATGAATGATAAATGAGGGCACAGATTGTGTTGTAAAGAGTTTTGAGTGTCTTGATAAGATAGTAAGGCGAAATATAAATACAGTCCATTTACAATTTGTGCCTATAGGGACAGGACTATAAGTGACTTGTTAAACCTGTACTTACCTGGAATATACCAAGTACTTACATGATACCTGGTATTTACAGTGTGTGCATCAGGAAAGTACAGAGTACCTACAAGGGCCAGGTTGTGTTAGGAAGTGATTTGTTACCTTGTACTAACAGGCTAAATATATGATACCTCAATGGGTGTACGTTACATACCAAGTGCAATCCTGGTATGCACCAGGTGAATTGCTGCTCAAAATAATTTAAAATACTTTAGTTATACTTGTTTACTTTATGTTATTGTCCCTTCCTCCTCACACTGTCAAATGGAGTTGTTTTTCCCAGTCTGACAGCCTGCAGCTCACGATGTTTTATGTTTACCATTAATCACTATATTTCACGTCTGTCTCAGAAGACTCCTGCATGTGTTTTTCTTGCTCCTGTATCGATTTGAATCTGACATAACTGATCATTTGGGAGACACTTAAGATCCTACTTCTATATGCAACTTAGATCTCTTTTCGGCTTTTATTAATTCCAGGCATGATCCAACCTGTAGGGATTTTTTTAATGATCAATACACAGCAATATAAATAAATAAATAACACTAAAATAATGTTGTTTACAAAAATGTTAGAAAATTCAATGACAGTATTTTAATAAATGAACATGTGTTTTTCATGTAAAGCAAAATGAAAGAAAACGCTTTAGGTTGACACATTTTTCCTCTGTTGTCCTCGAACTGAAAATGTGTTTTAATTAATTTTGTGAAATTAGAATTTTATTGTTCAAAGGTAAAAGTCAGTTGATAATGTCTGAACCCTTGTCTGGGTGTTTGTTCGTCTAAATGTTAACAAAATATCTCAAGAACAAATCAACTTTTTTTTATTTTATTAAACTCCCAAAATATACCAAAGTTCATGCTCATTAATCCAGTTAATAGTCCAACAACATTCAGACAGGGCATCTAGATGGTTTATTTTGTTGCTGAGACATTTTATCCTTCATCCAAAGGACTTCTTCAGTCCGAGGAGCTGCAAACAAAGTGGAGTCACACAAACAGCACACTCCCAGAGTGGAATTAACCAGTTTTACTGGTGATAAGATGGCCTCCGGTGCTTGCCCTTTCCCCCGTCAACTCCTCTGAGGCAGTCGTGCCAAAGTGGTTCAAAACACCAAAGTCTATGCTCAATAATCCAAATAAAAATCAAATAATGTTCAGTCAAGTCATTTGGATGTTTTTTTTTTTTTTTTTTTTTTTTTTTTTGCTGAGACATTTTGTCCTTCATCCAAAGGACTTCTTCAGTCCGTGGCGCCACAAACAAACAGGAGTCCCACAACCTCAAGCTTTGGGCATCCAGCTCATGAAATCCACGAAAACAGGATTTCTAAAAATTTGAATACTGTGAAGACATCAGCCAACACTTCTCAGTTTTTGCAGAAAAATAGAAAGAAATTAGGATCACAACAAATCAATCAAAATATGGAACTTTCAAAACAATATGTCAATCTTCAATACTTGGTTGTGAATCCCTTTGTCTTAATCACTGCCTCAATGCGACGTGGCATTGATTGGGAGTTATGGAAGCCCAGATTTCCTTGATGCTTGCTGTCACCTCTTCTTTGTTGTTGGGTCTGGTGTCCCTCATCATCCTCTTGAGAATACTTCATAGATTCTCAATGGGGTTTAGGTCCGGCCAGTTGGCTGTCCAGTCAAGCACTGTGGCATGAGCATCAAACCAGGTCTTGGTGCTTCTGGTAGCATGGGTAGGGGCCAGGTCCTGCTGGAAGATGAAATCTGCATCTCCATACAGATTATCAGCAGAAGGAATCATGAAGTCCTCTAAAACATTCTGGTTGACTGTTGCAGTGACCTTGGATTTAAGAAAGTGGAGTTTCCCAACACCTGCACTGGACATTGCACCCTAAATCATGACTGACTGTGGATATTTCACACTGGACCTAAAGCAGTATGGGTTCTGTTCCTCACTCTTCTTCCTCCAAACCCTTGGACCTTGATTTCTGAATGAAAGGCACACTTTACTTTTATCAGAAAAGAGGACAGAGGAACCCAACAGTTGTAACCCATCTCTCGGATGCGTCTGAATGTGGTGGTTTTTGAAGCTGTGACTCCCGCCTCATTCTACTCTTTCTGGATCTCTGCCAGATTCTGGAATCTTCTCTGTTTGATAATCCGCTGAAGCCCACGGTCATCTCTTTTACTGGTGCATCTTCTCCTGCCACATTTTGCCCTTCCACTAGACTTTCCATTGATATGTTTGGATACAGCACTCTGTGAACAGCCAGCCTCCTTAGCTATGAACTTTTGTGGCTTACCCATCCTATGGAGGGTATCAGTGGTAGTCTTCTGGTCAGTTGTTGTGTTTGCAGTCTTCCCCATATTGAACTGAACTGAGTCAATTGAACCAAACTGAAGCAATTTAATGACACCTGGGGAAACATGTGCAGGTGCTTTGAGTTTAGTAGATGATTAGTGTGTCGCACTCAGTTTAAAACATTCATGCCCTGCAACATTTGGGCTGATTTCTCCACAGTGTTCTTATTTTTTGAACTCCTGTTTTTGTGAGTTTCATGAGCTGGAAGCCCAAATTATGTAAAAATAAACAAATAAATACTTGAAATCATTTCAACTTTGGGTTCTGAATCTATCATCTATCAAAGATGAACTTTTTGAATGTAATTATAGAAGTGAAACACCTTTTCCATGATATTCTATTTTTTTGGAAAGGGTCTGTAGCAATATGTCAGTGAATTTTACATAGAACTAAATTTTAATTTGGACATCGGGTAAGGATGCCGGGCAGCATGATGGCACAGTTGATAGAGCTGTCACCTTTCAGTGAGCAGGCATCCCTGGTTCAAATCCTGGTCCAGGGGTGTTTCTGGGTGGAGTTTGGATGCTATCTCCGTGCATGCTTGGGTTTTCTCCAGGTACTCCGGTTTCCTCCCACAGACCAAAAATATGCATGTTAGACTGATTGGTAACTCTAAATTGTCCCTAGGTGTGAGTGAGAGAGTGAATGGTTGTTTGTCTCGTTTGTCTCTATGTGTCCCTGTGATGGACTTGCGACCCGTCCAGGGTGTACCCCGCCCCTCGCACAGTGATTGCTGGACATGGGCACCGGCGACCCCCGTGACCCAAAAATGGAATAAGCGGGTAAAGATAATGGATGGATGGATTTTAGTATTTATATATAAATATATTAAGGCGTTTTAAACCCTTCCTACACTCTTACAATATTCTAAACAATATTTCTAATATCTAAATGCTCTAAAATAGTACAGAATGTCATGATTTCAGCTCTCTGCCTACTACAAAAACTCTCGGCCATGCCCACTTCTCCGCTCTGCACAGAGATCAGCTGATCAGCTGCAGCAGGAAGTTTATCCTGCAATGTTGGTTGCACAGAGGTGCAGGAGGTGCTAAATAATTTAAAATAATTAATTTTAGATAAAAATTCCATGCCAACCGTGCGGCTCATCCATCAATCAGCCTATTGTGTGTCATGTCCAATCTTACTTTGAAAAACCACGATAGGGCAAGCTTGTGATAAACAAACCGCAAAGTAGCGAGGGACTACTGTATTTTATAGTAGTGTTTATAAAACTAATAGGTTCAAAGTATTTATTTCAACAATGAAACAAGTACAGGCAATGCTTTCCACAAACAGGAAAATAAATGGCCGATTTTAGATTTTGGGGGAAATAGAACAAGTCCATTTCTTTCAAATGATGGGAGAGGAAGCTGAAGTGATTGAGGAGTAAAACTCTTTTTTGTGTTGATGTGGACAAGAGATACCTTACGCTGTTTAGTGGGGTCAGAGAAGACTTTTGCTTGAGGATGTAAACTTTATTCAGCGCTGACAGTAAAATGATGCATATCTTTTATCAGTTCGAGGTGGAGATTATAAGATTCTTTGAAGTTATCTGTTGGGGCTGCAACATCAGATCCAGTGATATAAAAACCATGTAGCTGATAGCACAAATATGAATGGAGCATGTGCTGCTCAGATTTACCATCAGCACAATAAACTGATCAACCTAAATCAGTCAGTGAGGTTTTCTACTCTGCTTGAAAATAAATAAATAAATAAATAAATAAAATTATATATATATATATATACATATATATATATATATATATATATATATATATATATATATATATATAATATGATGACTTTGGTGCCAGGACTTTGGTACCATTAATTCTGTATTAAAATACTGCGGGTTTATTTCTAGTTTATACAGCCAATCCAGCACCCAGAGGCTTCACATTAATGTGAACCATGAGGCAGAACCAACAACACAAATTAGAAGACCGCATCTCTTGGAAAGATTCATATAGTCTGCCATTTCTTGTGCCAGAGTTTTAGACTAAGGTCATCATATGTTCAGAGATTATGAAGTTTTAGTTGTCTTGTTTTTCTGTCTCTCTCTGTTTCGTTCAATTGCTCCCTTCTTCAGGGGTCGCCACAGCAGACTAACTCACACAAAGACTTGAAAATAGTTTTTACGTCGGATGCCCTTCCTGACACAACCACAGACCACTGAGCTACCACAGTCCTTTGTGTGGAGCAGAGAGCTGCCATCTAGGGTGTCATTGGGGAGCAGATGGTGGGGGTTAAGGGTCTTGCTCAAGGGCCCAGAGTGGGGCAAATGAGGGTGGAGGCAGGTGTGGGTGTTTCACCTTTCCCACCCACATTTTGATGTCGGTCCAGAGAGTCGAACTGGCGACCTTCCAATCACAAGCTTGCCTTCTCTAACCTCTGTGCACTGGCGTCAGAAGTATTTGTAATGTGGAGGGGACACAATGGTAGAGTGTGTGTGCACGTGCGCACGTGCAGACATACCAACAGTGTGCAAAAAGCAACATTTCTAGATTTCCTTAGTTTAATTCCACATATTTAAAGCATGTTTCTCACCAAGTTTTTGTCAATTCAGCTGTGGGTTTTAAAGACATTTCAACTTTAATGGACTTTACCACACAGCCTCAGGTCAGCACTATTTGTGTTTATAGATACATTGAATAAAAAAACAACATCACCACTAGACCTTTTTACTTGTGTTCAACATTCTCATCTAAAGGATGTTTCTCACGAAACTTGAAGTGTGGGGTTTAAAAAAAAAAAATCAAATTTAATGCACCTTCACACACAGTGCCTTACACTTACATCATCACTTACTCATCTGCTCACACAGACTCATGTTCGTGCTGCTGTTCAACGTAATGTTTTTATGCTATTAGTGCTTAGTGTATTTTTAGTTGATGTTTTTCTTAGTTCATATTTTAGATCTTATTCCTGTTTTTCTTTTACATTTTATTGTTGATGTAACCGGGACCCTGTGTACATAATTTTGTTCCACCACATGTACCACATGGGGTGCGAATGACAAATAAAGAATCTTGAATCCTTACGTCTTACTGCGCCACACACTTAGCTTAGCGCTAAGTTAAGATGTGCATCTTAACCACCATGGTGAGCAACTGCCTGCACTAAGCTCGCTAACCTAAGAAGCAACACAGAGGGGTCTTGACCTCCTTCTCCTGTGAGCATCCTGCCAAGGCAGGAGACGCAGAGGAGAAACACTGCTGCTGCTGGAGAGTTGTTGGCAACCAGGAAAACCTGGAGTGGACTTTTAGTTAGAAAATGTTCCTAGTAACCAAGTGGAATGGATTTGTTCATGAAGAAATAGGAGCAGTGCCGACTGAACTAATGTTTCATTATAAATGTGTGTATGGGGGGGTCCAAATGAACTATTTTTTTTAAATATGGGGGGACACATCCCCCTCACACATAACTGATACAGCACTTATGCTTCTGCGCCACCTTTTTTGTTGTCTTGGTTAAACGTCATCCTACAGGATGTCATACTTAGTGTCTGTGGCAGCCATCCCAAACTGGAGTGACTCCAAAACTAAAGGCTGTAGAGGTGGGCAATAAGAAAACATAAATTACATGCATGGTCAAATGACAGCGTTTGTAATATACACCTGTCAGTACATGGTTGTACTATGGTATAGTCCCAACCCATCCATATGTAAACATTCTGTTGTCTGGTCCGTAAGTTGTGATCCTCTCAAGGTAATTTTATGAATCTTGAAACAAATTTGTACCATGAATAGATGGAGTGCTGCGTAATCTTCTCATCACCCCAGGTCTAAGGTCAAGGTCTTTGGCCTGGTTTTTGACTGGGCCATTGCTACTGATTGCTTTATTGCTGTCTAATTATTGACAGGTGTATAATGTGTCATATGTAGTACTCTTGACTGTCATGTATGCCATGTACAATATATATTTCATGTACAGGAGGTGTTTCTCAGATTTATTTTTCATTGCATACCAAATAAATAATAAAGGTAGGCTATAGAAAGAACATATATAAAATGGAAAAAATATATATAAATAAGTTGTTTTTGAAAACTGGATGCACAAAATCAGTTTAAAAGAATTTTACAGAAATAAATGCATTTTTTTAACTTCAAATTGAAACAAGTTTATCTAATCCTAAACCAACAAATTGCATCAAATTTATCTTCTGTGCAGCACACATTGTTTTACACATGGGAAGGGCTTCTGCTCAACAGAGAAAAACCTCCACTAGAATCAGAACTGGGCCATCTTGTTAAAATATGGAGCCTTTTTCTGACTTTCTCCAAAAAAATCACCATGTTTTTTACATTCGTAGAAACACATACTTCAAACTAGCCTCTAAACGTCCGGTCTTGTTTCGCTCTTAATCATCAGTTTGTAAAGTTTTACAGTACTTCAGTGACCAATGATCCTTTTAGGAAGTTTTCAGTCTGTTATTGCCTAGTTCTGTGTAAAATAAATCTAATTTTCAGTGCAGTGCCTTCAGTGAGAATATATTCTCAAAGGAAATGATGCTTTCTGTCTGCTGTTTAAGAATTACGTGCGTGGCTTTTAAGGTTAAGTACTGCTCCCTGGACACACTTTCTGGTAGTTAATAGACAGGGACTGGATGGAGGGCGGTGGGTTTTCATCACAAAGCTGTCTCGAATAAAACCAGCCAGGCAGCAGAAGCACAGTGTCTATAATGAATATGAGAAGCTTTTAATGGAGAAAGCCATGACCCTGTCATTGGAACAGTCCAGTCACCAGTCTGACCCCAGCTCTCAGAGGAGAGCATCAGGCTGGTCCAGCAGCCTCAGAGGAACATTACCATGAAGGCAAAGCTATAGACATGAAGCGGTTTTGTTCTGGAGGCTTGTAATTACAGCCAAGAGAGCTGAGGGATAATTATGTGAGCCCATCAGTGAGTGATAGAGGGTCTAGTATAGAAAATGAAAATCAGATATTCTATCATCCAACTCTCAAAAAGGAGAGGCAGAGGATATGTGGCACGAGATTTTCTTCCTTCTTTCCCTGAGCTGCTGTAACCTTTCCTCTTCATTTGTCTCCCACTCTTCTATTCTTTGCAGCACTGACTCTTGCTTTTTTTTAATCATCTGCCAGCTTCCGTCTCTATTCTCCCTCTCTGACTGTGTTCCAGGCTACTCAGGGCAATTACAATTTAAAATGACAAAATGGAGATCATCACCATGTCGCGAGATCAAGTGAAATGAAATGGCCCATGAAAAAGGCCTTCATATGCCTCTCTCTCACTGTGTGTGTGTTTCCTCCTCCATGTTTCCACCAGTGCATGACATCTGACCACTACAAATGGTTGTGTAGCAGAGTTTGTGAGGAACTCAGATGCAGTCAGAAGTAATGTGGTGTAACAGAAGGACGGCTGTCCTGCTCCGCTAATTTTTTCATCACCATTACTCCAAACTTTTTCTCCAACTTGTGATAGCAACTACATTTCTCTTGGACTGAACTTAGCACTTTTACTTTCTTCAGCCAGGGAAAAGATAGTCATGAATCCTGAGTGGGATCTTATTCTGAATGTTTGACCAAAACTACAGACTAATGTGACTGGATTCATCAGGAATGGAGAGACTTGCAGATATACAAATGTGTATACAGTAGTCCCTCGTTTATCGCGGGGGATCCCTTACCCTGAAGCCCTGCGATAAGTAAAAGATCTCAAAGTAGGAATAGTATAATAATAATAATAATAATAATAATAATAATAATAATAATAGTTTATTATATACATATATATATATATATATATATATATATATATATATATAT
>NC_056515.1:13568335-13651069 GCF_014905685.2 Nematolebias whitei
AAGGATAGATAGATAGATAGATAGATAGATAGATAGATAGATAGATAGATAGATAGATAGATAGATAGATAGATAGATAGATAGATAGATAGATAGATAGAGAGATAGATAGATAGATAGATAGATAGATAGATAGATAGATAGATAGATAGATACATAGATAGATAGATAGATAGAGATACATACATAGATAGATACATAGATAGATACATAGATACATAGATACATAGATACATAGATATATAGATAGATACATAGATAGATACATAGATACATAGATACATAGATATATAGATAGATACATAGATATATAGATAGATACATAGATAGATAGATATAAGACGCTACAGCTGCCTGAATAATATAAAGTTACTTAATAATCATTTTAAATACAAATGGCAGAAAAATGCTGAATAAAATTTATTTTGTCTTTTAATTTTTTTTTAAAATTTTTTACAATGATAATAGGAGGAGTATTTTTATTTTAATCAGATTTTTTTTTAATTATTATCATTATTTATACAAGTGGGTCTTCAGGCTAAAGGTAGTTCTTTACAAAAATGTGTTCTGTTTTTAAGACACCATTTCTCCTTTAAGAGCTTGTTTTAAATTTGGACGACTGTTTTATTTGCTACCTGAGTAAGAGAGGTTTGTGTTTTATCTGTTTATGTTTGGTTAGGAGAAATAAGTTTTTTTTTTTTTTTTTAGCTGCCATCTCCACACAAGCTGTACAAATTAAACACAAGCTGTTGTTTTACTTTCGGCTGTTCTCTTCTTGTGGCGGTCACCACATTGAACAAACCAACATGAACGATTCTATTGTTTTGTACTGAATGCTCTTAATGACACAACCTGGGCTTGAACTCCCAACCTCAGGTTATCAAAGCTGTGGCAACGATCACTGAGCTGCCACAGCCTCACGAAACAAGACCAAAAACTACATCATATTCTGAATTATGTCTATTGTGCACAATATTACTAAATTTCTGCTTTTTATTTTATATTATTTTATTTTTGTCAAGTAATGTTTAAGTGTGTGTCATGTGTTTTTTTTTTATTAGCTGGGTTTGCTAAATGTTGGTAGAAGGCTGTGTTTGTATATTCCACAAGCTAACATGCTAACTCTTGTTGCTTGTTGCAAAATGACTGTTTCAAAGCAGAGTTATCTTGAAAAGATAAAACAAGTGTTGCTCCTCTGGTAGACGAGCTACGACTGACTGTTGTTCACCAGATAAAATTTACAACCAACCAACTTTTATAGAGTTTAGAAGTTAAGAAGTCTCACCCTTCCTCACCCTCTTCCATACCTACAATACTTGGAGCAACAACTTCCTTGACAGAAAGAGAAATATTTAAAAGTGCTTCATCTTCATACATTTGCTCTAATTAAATCATAGAAACAATATGGCAGTAAAATTTTGTGGTTTTGACACGACTTTTTAATATTGTTACAGAGATCTGGCCCATGCCTACACAGCAGTTTTTGAAATTGTCACATAATGTAATTATTCATCTCACAGGATAGACTGTGTGTGTGTGTGTGTGTGTGTATGTTGTGTGTTGCTCTCATCTGCATTAGCATTCACAGCACATATGGTTTAGTTAATCTAAATTTAGCTTCTTCTTTTTTGTTTTCCCTAAACACAGAGCAGACAGGTTGGACGAGCAAAGTCGAACTATGAACTATTTTTGTGCAGCTTCTCCAGAAACGCATGTCTGATGTTTAGATGTAAACAGAGCCACTCTGGGAGGTGATGCTGAAATGAACAGGATGGCAAAGTGAACAAAACTGCACAACTTCAATGGAAAAAAAAAAAAAGTGAGCAACTAGCAGGGGGCAAAGAGGCAGAGTGATACGAAGTGAGGCAGACACCGGACAGAGGAAAAGCTTAGATGTGAAGAGTGGAAGATGTGTGGGGATGGACAGCCATATGGAAGAAGATGATTGAGAAAGATATATGGGAAAAGATGAGAGACAGAAAAGGAGGGATGATTTAGAGATGGCAGTAGAGAGCGAGGAAGAAATGGAGCCAAAGAGCAGTGAGAAGAGGTGGGTGGGTGGAGAAGCTACAGACAGGATATCTATTGAAGGGGTGTCATTGTCAAGGGTGTCTCAATAAGATGCCATAAAGCACTCCTATTCTGCCTACTGTCGCAGCGCAGACACTCAAACACACACCAACTTTCAGACAGTGAAAGCTTGTTGATGCATTAGCATCTTCCTTGCTTTTATTTGCCAACATTTCTTCTCTGTGTTTGCAGAGTGTGCAGTGACAACTTTGCCTGCATTTTATTTGTTGAAGCAGAAACAGAACAAATTCTTGTGCAGAGCCGGTTTCTGTCATGTTGTGTTTTATAGGCAGCAGAGCGGGGCTGTCTGAACATGATTACTGGGAAGACGGGTCGAAAGCTTCGGCTGAGTTTATAAAAGGCAGACATTTGTTAAAGTTTGTGTTGTTGCAGATTTTGCAGCAAAAATATCTGTTTTCTCTTATTTGCACTTTTTTGCAGAAGCACATCAAAAATTTATATCACCTAAAACTTCATATGATTTCAGTATTATTTTTCTTTTTTGGTAATACTACAATAATTTTAAAGAGACTGCTTGACATTTCCGAGACTTTTTTATTGAGACTTCCGGGAAGATGGCGCCGGTGTTGGTGGCTTGCCGTTCACTTCTGTTTGTTTTGATCAGGGTTTTTTTTTTTGTTTTTGTCATTTTTCTTCGGTGACATCAACTCACTGCTTGTTTATGATCGCCAACAACTTTTAAATATAGTTATCTACTGCAAACCTCACCTTGTTTGATCACTTTGATCGGGGCTCTGGACCCCCACCCCCTCTGCTTGTTGATGTCCCTGTTTACCTGCAGCGCGCAGCATTTCTGCCCACCTGAAAACATTGCTCCAGGCGCCGTGGAAGACATGCCTGCCGTCTCGTGAGGATTAAAGCCAGCATCAATCTCTCTGCTGCTTCATCATCTGCTGCTGACTATCATATGTTAAACTGTCCATCCGGATGCTTTGCTGATCCTCTCCACTCCAGCCTGCTACAGGTGGCCGGGCCTGGTACATGCAATGGGTGTGCGCAATGGGCACGCGCAGCTCTGCACACGCACAGCCGTGGCGTTTTCAGCCGTCTCCAGTGGAACTTAACCAAAATCGGACTGTCTGCTGCATCATCTCCTGTCGACCATTTTCTGGATATTCGCCTGTCTGGGTGCTTTGCTGATCCTGCTGGGTCCTGCCTGATCCCCATAGGTGAGCCTGGCCCGCGTCGCACAACAGCTGCGGTGTCTTTGGTCCTAGGAGATGCGGTTCAAACTCCAAAAATCTAAAACAGCTGATCTGTGCTCCGTCCTCAGTTTTTCCTTCAGCTACTGGTCCTACTAAGATTGCTCTGCTGAATGTGAGGTCGCTGACAAATTAAACATTCATCTAAAACGACTTTTTCTGCTCCAGTGGATTGGACTTCATGTTTGTTACAGAGACCTGGCTCGTCCCTGGTGAGTTAAAGTTTTTTTCTTAACTTTTGCTGGTGGGTTGTGCCTTTTTTAATGCTCCAAGGACTTCTGGTAGGTGTGGTGGATTATTAACAGTTTTTTTTTAAACTCTCGAACTGCAGACAGCTTCAGGCTGTAGCTTTTCAGAATTTTGAACTGCTGTATTTTGAGCTGGGCCACTCCAACCAGACACTGTGCAGTGTGATCTACAGACCACTCTCGTACAACCAAAACTTTATAAGCAAATTTTCTGACTTTCTGTCTGGAATACTGCTCAATTACGACAGGGTCTTGATTCTGGGGGACTTTAATGTACATGTTTGCTGCCCTGAAAAGCCTTTGGTGCAAGAGTTTCTAAATATGATCCAATCTTTCCACCTTGTGCAAAATGTTGTTGGTTCAACTCATCAACAGGGCCATATACTTGATTTAGTTCTGTCTCACGGTTTATCTGTGGTTAATCTGGAAATTGGGGATGTTATTGTTTCAGCATGATTTTCATGTATTTCAAGGTGTATCTTTGACTTTCTCTGCAATTTCTTTTGAAATACCATAATTGGCATCCTAAGTTTAGGCTTGTCTAAAATATAATGTCACAATTACATTGTATATTACCTATTACATTGGTAATTCCAATTACCCCAATTACTACAATGTAGGATCTAAAAATTCAGACTGACACAAAGATATAAGAAAGACATGAATTTTTGTTAAAATAAACAAAAAGGCTGATGTGTCAATGAATACAAGAAACACTGAGGGGAGCCAGATAGGGCATGAAAGTAAAATGACTGAGAGTGTGAATAGCTGTGGTGGCTTTGCTAACCCATATTCCACTAAATAAAAAATTGCAATGTTAATGCTAAACTTTTAGTAAAAACATTTGTGGAAGCTAACACTAAATCGCTAAGACCACTGTCAGTCAGCATCACATCTTCATCTCCTTCCAGTTGAATTTGCATTGACTAATCCCATCTTGTCACATGTGCATGTGGAAAGCCAATAGCATGCCTAATGGACTCTTCGAGTCACGCCCACAAATGGTAAATGGACTGTACTTACATAGCGCCTTTCTATCTAATCAAGCACTTTACAACACAATATGTGCCCTCATTTACCTCCACACATATTCATACAGCACTCTTCTAGATCTATACAAACATAACCTGAGTACATCCTTCTATAGAGCCTAATCAGTGCTTTAGATCGCATTCATACTCCAATGGGGTACGCATTGGAGGCGTACCCCATTGGACTTGGACTTGGTCAATTTTCAGTGTCTTGTCCAGAAACACTTCAACATGTGACTGCAGAGCTGTGGAATCAAACGCCCAACTCTCCCATTGGAGGATGACCACTCTAACCACTCAGTGACAGGTGCCCCTTCACAACACAGCAAGAACAAGCAAGTGAATTTTGTTAACAGACTTGAAGTTGGCGAAATCTATTATAGCGGAAGGTATAACCGTATCCAAAGTTAGCGAAAATGCTAATTCCCTAAACAAAAAATTTGTTCCACTATTAACTGTTAGTGGATTAACAGAACTGGGCCCACCACTGGTGAAGAGCAAGTGGCCATCGGGGCACTAATGATTTGTCATCAGACTAATGGTCCTCTTTTTACATGTAAACAACTAGTCTTGGCTGTCACCAAAAAAAAAATGGTTCATCCACTATGAGAAGGTGCTGTTTATAATAAGACTGTTTGATTCCAGCTCCTCAAACTTAAGAAGTCTTTTGGATAAACGATTAAACGTCTCACCATAGAAGAATCCGTCCAGAGAACCTGACTCAACCTTGTTAGATTTATCTGCTTATTATTACTGAGCATGCATCAGGACTGTCAGAGAGATTTGGCTCATCATTTTGCAGCTGCTTTTTGCTCTTTTTGACATATTCATAAAGCAAACAGTCCTAGTTACTTATTTTCTGCAATCTCATAAAAATTTGTTCGGTGATGTTAAATATAGGTGTTTTGTTAACAAATGCACATGTAACCATAGAAAAGGGCAAAATGGGCAAAAACAAATGTCTACTTTTTGCAGTGTGCTATGAAATGTACATGAAATCTGGTAACTTGCATTCAGTAATATAAATTAGAGTTTTCCGTGTGTTTGTGCTGGATGACAAGTGATCATACAGAGATAAAAATGAGTCAGCTTCATGCTTACTCACCCTGCTACCAGCCAACAAGTTCAAATCACCCATACACTAGTTATTTTTAAGGTCAAACATAAGAAAAGAATGCATTAGAAGTTGAAATGCAACCTAACAGATATGTAGCTTTTTCTTTTTAAAGTAGAAGTATGTGTGTGCTCAGTGAAATGCCAGATAAATGCAGTGTGGGGCATTATCTGTTTGGTCTGGAGAGGAACCACATTGTAAAGCAAGTTTTATCTGATCTATAAGATCAGAGAACCTAACTCTGTCTGTCTTCAGGCAAGTTAACACCAGGCGAAGAATAATGGTTGTTTTTTTCACCCCCTTTCACAGGTGTGCTGCTTTCTTTAGACAGTTGAGCTTGTCAGCATTATGTTGCAATGATCATGAGGGTATTTTTACTATAGCTTATTGCCATGGCAATGCAACAAACTTGGACTTACTAATATCCACATATCCCTTTCAACACAGCGCAATCTTGTTAACTAATTGCAGAAGCACTCAGAATGAACTTGCTCACAACAATATGTCACATACAATCAGTATAAAAAATAATGATGCTGTTCAAATTTTTATTACCAGTGAATTCCTTATTCCAGCAACTACTTGTAACTTTTTATGCCATTTTAGCCAAATGCAATTCAATTAAAAAATACTTTATTGATCCCAAAGGGAAATTAATTGTTGTAGCTCATCATCCTGGTTTCATTAGAGTTGTTCTAGAAGCTGATTGCTGTGGGCAGGAAGGATCTCTTGTAAAGGTCCGTCTCACAGCGAATTCGAAGAAATTGGCTGCAAATGCTGATCCATCCACCAGGACCCAGCAGACCTCTTGGTCCTCTTGGGTAGCAGGACTGCCTGAATGCCAGGCAGAACTCCTCCTCGAGCAATGGCCATTTCTCCCAGCAGCCTGCCGAGCCCCTCGTCGCCGCGGACTTAACTGCAGGTGCCGGGGGATGATCTCAGTCCTCCCGCTGTAACAAGCCATGTTTTCCACTACCTCCAAGATCTCTGCAGTCAGACACTGAGGTTAGAAGATGGGCCTGTGATCGGAAAGTCGCAGGTTCAACTCCAGTACCGTCAAAATGTGGGTGGAAAAGGTGAAACACCCACACCTGTCTCCACCCTCATTTGCCCCACTCTAGGCCCCTGAGCAAGGCCCTTAACTCTCACCATTTGCTCCTTAAACAGGTCTCTCTTAAAAATGAGTTCTTGGCACTCAATGAGACTACCTGTATAAATAAAGGGTAAATGAAAAAATATATATTATCTATGGGGAGTTTAATGCTCCATAGGACTGTGCAGAGATCTTCAGTCATTCCTCATAATTGCTTACTGATGAAAAGTAGAAGGCAGATGGGATGTTTTTAACTGTTTCTGTGTTTGTCTGTTACCACAAAATATAATAAAAAGATACATTTTCATAAAACTCTGACAGATGTAGATCTACAGTTACTACATTTTAGAGTCAATCCAATTAATGGGCCACCACAACTATTCAGCTTTGGCAAACACAAATATCACTATACTTTGGCCAGTCGACACACATTGAGCTAGAATTTGGTATGCTAGTACCTGAGACTCATTCCCAACACACATTCTGGAAACTAAAAGATCTGAAAAGATATGTGTTTAAATATGTTTGGGGCAGCTGTGGCTGAGTAGTTTGATTTGGTTTAGCAGTCGTCCTCAAATAGGAGCGTTGGCCATTCGATTCCACCAGAAGTCACATGTTGAAGTGTCCCTGGGCAAGACACTGAACCCCTCATTGCCTCTGGTCTGTCCCATCGTTGTATGAATGTGATATAAAAGCACTGATTAGTCTCTCTAGAATGATTTGTTCATATTATTTTTTAACAATGTAGTAGAGTGCTGTACAAATTAGGTTGGAGGTAAATGAGAGAACAGTCTGAGAGCTGATAAAACATCTTGACTAGATAGAAAGGTGCTATATAAGTACAGTCCATTTACCATTTAGATAGATGCCAATAACTACTGGACTCAACTTTTTATGTTAACAAAATGTCTCAAAAACTACTGGACTAATTTTAACTAGACTTTCAAAAAGTTATGTGTGGATAGACTTCTCACATTAATGTTGTTCTCAGATTGCCTTGAGACAACTTCTGTTGTGATTTGGCGCCGTATAAGGAAACTGAAAAAATAACCTCAATTAACTTTTGGAAACAATACAATTTATGATGGTTGCTAAGCTAATCAACTTTAAACAACACAAAAATTGCTACCACTCAGTCAATGTTCCGCTCCAGATGTAAATTGTGGTGCAGTAGTAGCAGAGAGTGATTGCTACTCATACTCTGAGCCTGAGCTCTGACATAACGATATAATAATCAGCAGTTAGGTTGAACTGATAAAGACAATACAAAGCAGTACGAGCAGGTGGCCAGCCACCAAAGAAAGGTCAGGGAAACAGCTGTAGTGGCACGTAGCTCAATGTACCTAATTGTTTGACAAGACTGAAAACATGGATGTGACCCATTCTTGCTTTGTCTGAATCAGTAAAAGAACAGTGTTATTTACAACCTTTATTTATAGCTGGTTGTTATTTGGTAATGAGAGATGATAAAACAGTGTTTTTGAAGTACTGTCCCTAAGTACAGCTTGTCATTAATTTTATAGCAAAGATGAGAAATGACCTATAATTGATTGCCCAATAATTGTGATAGCTTAGTTTGGTTATATTTATCAATTGGTTTGGAAAGGCAAATTTTATTAATATGGGAAGTAAGCGTGTTTTAAAGAGGACCAGTTTTAGTGTTGTGAAACTGCATTGGTACAAAATAGGCTCAATTTTGTTACAGGTCATTGCAACACTGAGAAACATACACCAGTGTTTGTACTTATACTGCTTAAAACAGGGGCATCTTGTTATCTTCTGAACATCTGTGTACCAGGAGTGTTGTGCATTTTAAGGGCTGCTATAGGTCTCTGAGACATTTTCAAATTATTTTAGTACACTTTTAATGTCAGCATTCTCCATTTGCTGATATAAGGATTTCAAGGACATCCCATTAAGCAGCTGTTTAGTTGATTCTCATTAAAATAAAATGCAAACAGAAAAAAAGCAACTTTCCCATACCTCAGCTTTCACATGTACTCTGACTCAGCAACAAGAAAACAATGTTCCCAGAGATATAAGGTTTGCTATTTGTGTGCATCTCAGACAGTTTATTTTCAACAACACTGCAACATTTGTAAAGTTAAATGTACTTCTGTTAAGGGGTGGAATATTTTTTAGACTGATTTTTTAGGGTTAACATTATAAAAAATAAAGAACTGGCAAATGCATTTCTTCATGCCAAATTTTAACCTCAATTACTTTCTGACAACAAATCACAGAGATATTGAAGTTTTGGTGAAACCTTTTAAATTGGATTTTGTACATTTTGTAAAGATGTAAAAATTTGTAAGATCTTAAAAAAGATAAAATTAAAATAAATCTATGCATTTACCATGCTTGTAAGATGTTCTTTCAGGTGTTTAATTTTGTAGAAAAACTGTCAGTATAATATGAATGTATGCTATATATATGAATATATATATATATATATATATATATATATATATATACCATACCATGCCATACCATTTTATTTATAGAGCACTTAAAACAGCGACAAGGCCAACCAGAAGAATTTACAGCTCCTTAATGAAGAGGAACTACAAATGAGGTGAAACCAGGAGCAGAATATGTGCATATGACATGAATTTGACACCTGGCAAAAGAGAACAGCAGGCTACTTTACCAGGAAGACATGACTGCTGGAATGATGAGCAGGTGAATTAATTAGGCAAATGAGAAACAGCTGTTTAGAGAAAAACAGGACCTGAGAGATTGTTTACAGACACATATCGATGTGCCAAAGGATCCTGACCAGCAGCTGACAGGTGCTTCCTTTTTAGTTCTTGACAGAAGTGTAGCTGAAGCAAAGAGCTCCCCTTTTATATCTAATGTCACGCTTATCATTGCAATATGCTCTAAAATATGTTGCACAAGTTTGACAAAAGTTACATTAACGTTGATCATCAGTTCTACATAAGCTAGAAATGCTGTTGTAAGCTTGTAAAAGTTCTTTGTAAGCTAGGGACAAGTTATGAATAAGTTACTCATAGGTTATCTATGCCGTCAACTCATTACCAATACAGTATGCCTATGTCCGAAAAAGGATTCCAGTTGAAATTTTTAAAACCATTTTCAGTATATGCCTAGATGTTGGACAAAATACACATAGACATCTTCATTTTCTTTCAGCTTTTCCTTCTTCAGGGATTGCCCCAGCAACTCATCCTTCTCTATCCCACTCTGTCCTCTACATCCTCTGTCCCCACGCCAACTACCTCCATGTCCTCTCCAATACATCCATATATCTCCCATGTGGCCTTCCTCTTTGTCTTTTACCTGGTCGCTGTATTTCAAACATCCTTCTACCAATATACCCACTGTCCCTTCTCTTGAAATGTCCAAGACATCTCAGTCTGGCCTCTCTAACTTTACCTCCCGGATGTTCAGCCTGTGCTGTACCTCTGATGATCTCATTCCTAATTTTATCCATCATTGTTACTCCTAAGGAGAACCACAACATCTTCATTTCTTTCACTCCCAGTTAATTATCGTCTTTTTGTCAGTGCCACTGTCTTCAAACCGTACAATATAGCTGGTTTCACCACTGTCTTCTAAACTTTTCCTTTGACCTTTGCTGACACCCTGTTGTTGCAAATCAATCATGAAACTTTTCTTCATCCAGTCCATTCTGCCAGGACTCTCTTTCACCTATTTACCACATTCCCCATTTTCCTGGACAGTGGACACAGAGTACTTGAAGTCCTGCACCTTTGTGACCTTTGCTCCTTGTAGCCTCACTGTTCCACCTCCTCCCTCTCATTCACACATGTACTCTGTCTTACTATGGCTCTTTCATTCCTCTCCTTTCAAGTGCATACCTCCACCTTTCCAAGTTCTCTTCCACCTGTTCCCTGTTCTCACCACAGATCACAATGTCATCTGGAAACATCATAGGCCACAGCAATTCTTGCCTGACCTCATCTGTTAGTCGTTCCATCACCAAAGCATATAAAAAGGGGCTCAGAGCCGATCCTTGATGCACTCCCACATTCACTTTGACACTATCTGTTACTCCTACAGCACATCTCACCACTGTAATGCTGTCCTCATACATGTCCGTTACCAGTCCAACATACTTCTCTGCAACTCCAGATTCCCATGCAATACCACACCTCCTCCCTCAGCACACTGTCATGTGTTGATTTTTTTTGGTTTGTTTTTTCCTAAATCCAAAATGACACAATGAAGCTTTTTGCAACCTTGTCTCTACTTCTCCATCAGTATCCTCAAAGCAAAGATGGCATCTGTTGTGCTATTTATTGGCATGAAACCATACTGTTGCTAACAAATTGTCACCTCTCATATAAGTCTTGCTTCCACAACTTTCTTCCAGATCTTCATTGCGTGATCCATCAACTTAATTCCCCTGTTGTTGATACAACTCTGTACATCACCCTTCTTCTTAAAAATGGGCACCAGCACACTTCTTCTCCATTTCTCAGGCATTTGCTTCCCCTCAAATACGCCATTTAATATTTGAGTCAAAAACCTCACTGCCATCTCTCCAAGACATTTCCAAACCTCAACTGGTATGTCATCAGGTCTTTCACCTCTTTTATTGTTTTCAGAGCTTTCGGAGTTTCACCCTCCCTAATCTTTCCTACTTCCTGGTTCACAGTTTCTAGGACCTCTAATATTTTTCCTTTTCATTATCTTCATTCATTAGCTCCACAAAATTATCCTTCCATCTTCCCATCACACTCTCCTCACTTGTTAAACCATTGCCATTATTATCTTTCACTAGCCTAACCTGTTGCACATCCTTTCCAGCCTGATCCCTTTGTCTGACCAATCGGTGCAAGTCCCTCTTGCCCTCTTTAGTGTCCAGCCTCCCTTTCAACTCATCATACACCTTTTTCTTTGCCTTAGTTTCCCCCCATTTGCTCTACATCACTCTCCTTATCTCCCTGTCTCATCTCTTCAGTCCTATCCATCCATCCATCCATTTTCTTTACCCGCTTATTCCATTTTGGGTCATGGGGGTCGCTGGTGCCCATGTCCAGCAATCACTGTGTGAGGGGTGGGGTACACCCTGGACAGGTCGCAAGTCCATCACAGGGCCACATAGAGATAAACGAGACAAACAACCATTCACTCTCTCTCTCACACCTAGGGACAATTTAGAGTTACCAATCAGCCTAACATGCATGTTTTTGGTCTGTTGGAGGAAACCGGAGCACCCAGAGAAAACCCACGCATGCACGGAGAGAACATGCAAACTCCACCCAGAAGGCCCCTGGACCGGGGTTTGAACCAAGGACCTGCTCGCTGAGAGGCGGCAGCTCTACCAGTTGCGCCACCGTGCTGCCCTCTTCACTCCTATTACTGTCATATTTTTTTCTTGGCTAAACTTTTTCTTTGAATAGCTTCCTGCACTTCACAATTCCACCACCAGGTTTCTTTATCTATTCTCTGTCCAGATGACACAAAGTACCTTCCTACCTGTGTCTCTACTGTTGCTCCAGTAGTCCAGTCATCTGGAAGCTCTTTCTCACCATCCAGAGCCTTTAACAGCTCCTATCTGAACTCCTCACAACATTCCTGCCCTTATCTTCCACCATTTAGTCTTCTTTGATTTTGCTCTTCTTCTCTTCTTCACAACCACAGTCATTTTACACACAACCATCCAATGATATCTGGCCACACTCTCCCCAGTCACAGACTTACAGTCCCCAACCTCCCTCAGGTTTCCTTTTCTACACAGAATGTATATCAGGTTTATCAGATTTATCAGGTCTCTCTTGTAAATGAGTCATCAAGGCTCAATGGGATATACCTGTCTAAATGAAGGTTGAATGAAAAGAATGTAATCTACCTACGAACTCCTTCTTCCATTATTTTATGCCAGTCTATGTTTCTCCCTCTTTTGGAAACAAGTGTTGATTACAGCCATTTCCATTCTCTTGGCAAAATCCACTACCATCTATCTGTCTTTCCTGGTTTATTTCCTTGACACCAAACCTACTCATCACTTCCTCATCCCCCCTGTTTCCTTCACCAACATGCCCATTTAGGTCTGCTCTGATCACCACTCTCTCCTCCCTGGGAATACTCTCTATTACTTCAGCTAGATCCTTCCATTTTTTTTTTCTTTCTCCTCTGTCACATCCAACATGTGGAGCATAACCACTGACAACATTTAACATCAGACCTTCTACTTTCAGGCACATCACCCTATCTGACACTGTTTTCGCCTCTACTAGATTTGTTGCTAACTCCTCCTTCAGAAGTACTCCTACTCCATTTCTCTTTCTGTTCACACCACGGTAAAAATGTTTGAAGTCTTTACCAATGCTGCAAGCATTGCTGCTCTTGCACTTGGTCTCTTGGACAGATAAAACAGCGACCTTCCTTCTCTGCATCATGTCAGCCAGCTCTTTACCTTTCCAAGTCATTGTTCCCACATTTAGAGTTTCCACTCCATCAGTTTCCACTTCCCTCAGTCCCACATTCTTGACTTTCCTCTTCTCCTTCTGTCTCCTGACATGTTTCCCTCCTCGTGGTCTTCAACTAACAGTAGCACAATTTCCACCAGGGCCTTGTTTGTCAACAGCCATGGTTGTGGTCAGTGTTAACCCTGGCCTAGACTGATCTGGTATGGTGTCACTTAGATGAATTCACATAATAGTTTTGGCAAAAGTGTTTTATGTCAGATTCCCTTCCTGACACAATCCTCACCATTTCAAACTTGGGACCGGTAGAAGAGCTACACTGTCTTGTGCTTCCTCGTGGCTGGTTCATACATGCGTAGACATAAGCTCTCTAAAATGTGATAAGGTCTTTAGTTTTCTTAATTGTGGCAGTTATCTTGAAATATTCAAACTGTTCTTGTGAGCACCATCTGTTTCAGGAAAATTATCTTGTACACAATTAATAAATGTGTATATAATTCAGAAAAATAATCACTATAAGCAGAGCTGCAAAATCTCATATTCAGGATTTTACTTTTAAATTTATTTAGAATTTGTCCAGTCAACATGGCATTATATATACTTAGATTTTTTTTTAACATTCTGGCATGATATAAAGGATGTAATTTGTTTTCCATTGGACTAGAAAGTGGTGATAATACATCTGTCATACTGGTTGCCAAGTGCCATGAAAATACAAGAAGTGAGCAGAGGTGACATTTGCCATTGACACAAAGAAAACAAGCATCAGAAGAAATTCTGAAACACTGGGAAATGTCTAAATGAAACGAGCACAACTGAACAAAGGACAACAATACATTTTTAACTACAAAATAGACACCCCAATATAGTGATATTAAAAACTACAGTGTTCCAAAACTATAAAGAAAATGCATAATTTTATTTTACAATAAGTGCTATTAAAGGACATGATATTTAATCTAATCTAGATTTTTTTTTTTTTTTACAAAATGTAATATAACAATAATATTTAACTTCTGGAGGTTTATTTTTCTTCCAGAGTTTCAGGGTTTTGCAGATCCTCCTTGTGGCCAATGTATTTTTGCACAATTTAGCCACTTAACTGGCAGGGCAGCCAGCAGAAGGTGGTTTTGGTAACTGGATTGCTGGGGCCCTGAAGCCGATTTATCTGATAGATGTTTGGTCCTGGTCTCCTGGGCTGACCTCTGCAGCTAACTGTAAATTAGATTTTTTTTTTTTTTTCATTCTGCACACACTGCGTTGCTTTGTCACCTCTGTCATCTCTCCTCCAGCATCAACTTGGTGTACAGATATGATGAACTAGGGGACAGTAAGTGTTGCCACCTCTCCGAAGAGCAGTCCAGCTGTGCACGTGGTGATTATCTTTAGGCAGACAGGGAGAAGAAGAAAGCAGAGACAAAAAAGGAAGCCTGTTTAGGTTTTGAGTGATGGATGGCGCGACCAAGGAAATGGTCTGGAAGAGAATGCTGCGTCAAGCAGTCAAGGCATCGATTTAATCTTGTGCACTCCCCTGATTTGACCGTGTCACCGTGAGATTGAAAAGCCTAAGTGGATGCGAGGCTGTGTTCACTAACCTGAGCACATTGCACTGATAAACCTGCAATGAACCTAAGAGTGATCTGAAACTGTGGGCACATCACAATGCATAGGGTAAGACAGCTGTTTCAGGGCTGCTAACAAGCAGCTAACTCCAGGAGAGGAGCTGCTTTATTGATTGATTGTAGTGTTGGAGAAGTCACAAAGCTCACGCAATTGGATCCTTCGTATCCAATGGATTTAGACTCAAATATCGTGCCTTCAGCTCAAAGACTATTGATGGGGTTGAAAGGATTTTATCTAATGAATATTCTAATTACAATCATTTGAAATGGTGCTGGATAATTGTGTGGAGATTGTGTGTTTAAATAGGTCGGATAACTTCTACTAAAACATGAAGATTAAACAGTGGGTTGATGTTTTATGCAGAGTGGAGAGAAATTAATATTGATCCCCATGGGCGCCTGGCTATGTGATAAAAATGGGTGAACAAAATCAAGAATGTAAAAATCTAAGTACCTGTGTCTGCATTAGGGCAATCGTCCCATTGATAAAGTGCCTGGCTGGTGTCTTGGCAGATGCAATAAGCCATTGTGAAGGATACCTAGATTTTAAGTTCATGTGTCAGGGGCACCTATGGATTATTTTTTTTTTTTTTCATTTTATTTTAAACAAGTCATGGCAAAATACCATGATTTGTTTAAACATGCTTGTTGCACAGTCATGAAGGCCACACACACAAAAAAAAATAAAAAAATAAAAATAACACAAGAAAATAAATCCTTACAGTGTTGTACTCATATCAAAGATGGTTAATGTGTCCTCAGATGGAAGACATTTTTTGGATTAAAGATAAAATGTTTCAATGAAGAGTAACTCGTCCAGAGAACCTGACTCAACCCTTTTTAGATTTATCTATGTGGATTATTGAATATGCATCGGGACAGATTGAAGTTAGCAACTACCAGTGTTCAGCTGAGTTGAACTGAACCAACTCAAAGATGTGGAATGTGACTGAAGAATGTATTATTCATTAAAATAATGTTATGACTGAGACAGCATGAACCGAACAAGCAATAAACCAGTGCTGTTGTGGTGTTGCTGGGAGTTTTAACATATTGTCAAAAAACATGGGAGCCAAAATCTTTGCACCCCAACTTTAAATGTGGGAGCAACTATCAGCAGGTCCTTATGTTGATCCCAAAGCCAACCTGCTTCCCTGGTTACAGTATCGCTCCATATCTCAATTTTCCAGACCCTGTATGGTCCAGAGTTCAGGGCAAAAGATGTCATAAAATAATCTTTAATTAAAGACGACTTTGCTCGTGAATCACATTAAATTTAAACGGTCATATTTTAACATTTAGCCCACTCGAGGTGCATTGATAAGCCAGTCGATGTTCAAGATTAGTCATAATCCATGCCAGCTTGCTGAATACATTCATTAGTCAAACAGTGTGTCCAGGCAACTATGAGCACTTTTGCTGACAAACATACTTTTGATGGACATGAGCAAATGCAAGCGCACACACATTAAAAACCCAGGTCACAGTCGTTTTTCACCCTCACACATTATGCGCCGGCTCACATGCTCATGCAAACAGGCATACAGATACATTTGACAAGCTGCATAAGCAAGAGCTGCACAGGTCGACACACTGCGGACACCTCTCTCATGTTTTTAAGATTAGGTGGCAGCCTCACCTTGACCTCCTGCTGCTTCACTGTTGCTCTGTATGCAAACACTGCTCTCTGGGTTCCCATTAGAAACATTCTTTAGGACAAAACATGATCACTTTTATTCATACGGTGTGATGTTATTATAGGCTTTTGATTTAGCATAGATAAACAGCTGCATTTATCATAACTGCTTTGAGGTTTCTCTTATTTTGTCATTGATCAGTTGTCATAACAATCCAATAACCAAAAACATGCATGTCAGGCTGCCTTCAGTCCCAGGCTTCCCTTGCAAAAGAGATCTATGATCTCAAAGGGATTTGTCTGGTTAAATAAAGGTAAATAATAAATAAGGTTATAATAATAACTTTTATGGACATAATTTCCATAAATTAACAAATGCAATGTCTCCAGTGCAGCCAGGGGTTGGAGGGATTCCAGTTCGGTGGCCTCAGGACTCTTTTACTACTATTTGCAAATGATGTGCTCCTGTAGGCATCATTGTGCCATGATCTTCAGCTCTCACTGGAGTGATTTGCACCTGAGTGTAAAGTGGCTGGAATGAGAATCAGCACCTCCAAATATGAGGCCACCTTGATGGTGCTACCAACATACCAAGCACGGTGGTGGCACCATCATGCTAGAGATGTTTAGAGAGATGTTTTTCAGCAGCAGGAACTGGCAGACTAGTCCGGGTAGAAGGGAAGATGAATGCAGCAATGTACAGAGACATCGTGGATGAAAACCTGCTCCAGAGTGCTCTTGAGCTCAGACTGGGGCAACCTCACACTGCCTGTCTGAGAAATATATTTCTCATACAAATCTGAAAAAACATTTTCCAAGTGTGGTGATTCCATTATTGTTACGAGGGGTTGTTCAAGCAACAACAAAACTATAGCATACTTATAACATCACTGCATTGGACTGTTGTGACACTGAGTGCCTAGTTATATAAATACTGTAAGTATTCTAATTCTTTATTTAATTCGGAAGATTTTTATGAACTAAAAGCATTGCACAGAATTTTAGCAAATCCATTACCCATTGTTGTGCACTTTTATTGAATGATAGCACCTGTCAAACAGCTTTATTTTAGGTGTTGGAGTAATGAGTAGTGCACTGATGCTAGATCATCTGTGTCACACATTGTTTCTGCTATGAAAGGCGAGTAATCATGCAATTGCCTGTATCTGTGTGAGAGCTTATTTCTACTTCATAGTGAAATGTCTTATGAACCAGTGGACAATGATTAATAAAGCACTCAAAACGCTCACCATGGATGAACAACTACAACCCATTAACTTTTGGAGTCAATCCAATTCAAGATGTCCACTATGACAAATCAATCTTATCAAACACAGTAATTGCTCTGCCTCAGTCAGTTTTTCAGATATTGTGCTGAAATTCAGTGTGATATTAGCTGAGAGTCATCCACATCACATACTCTAAGAAATCATGTAAGATCTTTTTTTGTAACTCTGGCATGTAAGACGATGGGCAGAGTGCTTTCCTTATAGAATAGTTACAGTAGTTTCATTAGAAAACTTGATTTTCATGTATGGGTTAATGTATTCTATTACCTTTTTTGGGAGAAAGGGTGTGGTTCTTACTTATGTGCTTTTGGTTGAGGTCACTTCCTGTTCTTCATGTTGCACGGTTTTCAGTTCCAATCAGAACCATCTCAGAGTGTCATGTAGTTAGTGCTTTTTTCCCTTGTTTTTGTCTTTTGCCAGATTATTGTTGTCAGCTCCTTATTAGTGTGTTGATGCCCTCCGAGTTTAACTTGTGTCCCAGAAATACAATAAAGAGCTTCATTTTTTGAGGCTTCCGTTCTCAGCCTGGGTTATTGGCTGCATTTGGGTCCTAAACCCCTTAACAGCCTGCATTCGTTCATTTAACATGTCTCTCTTGTAAATGAGTCCTCGAGGGTCAATGAGAACTAACCTGTGTAAATAAAGGTTGAATGAATCTATAACAGTAAGGTTCTCTCATCTTCAGAAACCAGACCAGCTCTTTACCCTCACTTGGGTCCTTGAGGTGTCACGGAAGTTTGCTCATTCTGTTTACATGTGTTTTGTGGACTCAAGGTGTTCGACCGTGTTTCTTGGGGTACACTGTGGGTGGAGCTCCACAAGTATGAGATTTGGGGCCCATTGCTATGGGCTGTTTGGCCCAAATACAAGCAGTGTAAGAGTTTGCATTGCCAGCAGTAAGTTGGACACCTTCAGGGTGGGAGTTGGACTCCACCAGGTCTGCCCGTTGTCTTCGATTCTGTTCATAACTCTTATGTACAGAATTTTTCAGTGTAGCCAGGGGCCGGAGGGAGTCCTGTTTTGTGGACTCCGGATTCCATCTCTTCTATTTGCATATGATGTGGTCTGGTTGGCTTCATCGTTCATTGATCTTCAGCTCTCACTGGAGCAGTTTGCAGCCCAGTGTGAAGAAGCTGGGATGAGAATCAGCACCTCCAATTCTGAGGCCGTGGTCCTCAGTCAGAAGAAGGTCTTCGAGGTTCTGCCTCAATAGCAGGAGTTCAATCAAGTATCTTGGGGTTTTGTTCATGAGATAGGGTGAGAAGTTCAGTTATCCAGGAGAGACTTAGAGTAGAACCGCTGCTCCTCTACATCAAGAGAAGTCAGTTGAGGTGGTTCGGGCATCTGGTAAGGATGCTCCTTGTGCACCTCTAGAGAGGTGCTTGAGCTCTGTCCAACTGGGAGGAGACCCCAGGGAAGACCCAGGACATGCTAAAGAGACTATGTCTCTCAAATGGCTTGGGAACACCTTGGAATCCTCCCAAAGAACAGGAAGAGGTGGCTGTGGAATTAGATGTCTGGGCCTCCCTGCTCAAGCTGCTGTCCCCGTGACCCGACTTCAGAAAAAATGATGGGTGAATGGATGGATATAAACAACCAGCCAAAACAATTGGATTTGAGCATAATTTCAGAATGTGAGTTCAAATTGAAAATATGACTGTAACCTTAGTTAGAAAACAAATGAGATGCAGCACTTATTCTATCTGAAAGCTTTTCACTTGCGCTAAAGTCTCATGGAGGAGTTGTCTCGCGTTTCAAACTGTTCTGTTCAATGAGCAAGTGGAAAAAGCTTGTTGTTTTGCCCAAAGGCAAAGCAGACTCACAAATGAGTTGTTCTGTATGCATGTGTGAGAAAAGAGTGCAGGGTGGTGGGTTTGACTTCTGGGCTCACGCTGCAGGTAGTTAAGCTTGGCTGTAGCATTACATTGAAACATGATTTAACTATAATTAAATCTAGAATTGTTCTTGATAAGTTAAAATAAAACTTTCTGAATAAGGATGTTTGGTTGGCAGTATTTTTGAGATATATGTGCACAATATTTATGTTGCTTCAAAATTTCAAGTTTTGTTCGGTATTCTTCTTGAATTTTATATGTAATGATGCTGAAAGTGCAAATGCCATGTAAGTGTAGCTCAGTGAGGCAGTTTACAATGAGCAATGAATGTGGCTTCTTATTTTTATTCGTGATAATTATTTGTTTTTTGATGTGCACAAATATTAATGTTACATAAGTTTGAATCTGGGACACTGTGCGCAGGCGATGTGCCACAAGGTGCTGCTTCCCTCACTTGGTTATTTGAAGTGAAGCTTTGTGTAAAAATAACAAGGAGATTGGTTTGACATACTTTTACCTTGTAAACTAAATTTGACAAATAGGATGTCAGCTGTAAAACATAAAAAGTCACAATTTTATTTCATTATGTGAATGCTAATCCAGGATTTGCACTATAGTTTTCTTGTTTTTTATGTAAAAAAAAAATGAATATAACTATTAACTATTTTCTGACTTTTAAGCTGCTCATTCATCAAAACATTCAGCTCAACTTAAAAAAATCTCTTCAACATATTTAACTGTCTTTACAAATATTTTGTCTATTAAATACATTGAGATCTTTCTGAAACCTTAAAAAAAATGTTTGTATATATATATATATATATATATATATATAAATATATTATATATATATATATATATATATATATATATATATAAAGGTGTTTTAAACCCTTTCCACATTCTTGCAATATTCTAAACAAAGTTTAAAAATTTAGTTGAAAAATTCTCAATGCTCTAAAAGAGCACATAATGTCATGATCTCTGCCACCTGCCAGCGCTCTCTGCCACGACCACTTCTCAGCTGCAATCGCGGGCATGTGGCAGAGATCATGACATGCTGCAGGAGGGAGTTTCTCCCAGCACCTGTGGGCTGCAGACAGGTGCAGCAGGTGCTAAGTCATTTAAAATAATTTATTTCACATAAACAATCCATGCCGATCGTGCGTCTCATCCATCAATCAGCCAGTTGTGTGTCATGTCCAATCTTACTTTGAAAAATTGCGAAAGAGCAAGGGATTACTGTACTCCTCTTCTATTAGTTAGAGTTCTTATTCTTTTAACTTTAACAACTGTTTCCCAGGTGGCACGGTGGTTCAGTTGGATGAGATGTTTCCTCTCAGCGAGAAGGTTGCTGAATCATATCCCGGCCCAGTACCTTTCTGGGTGGAGTTTGCATGTTCTCTCCGAGCATGCTTGAGTTTTCTCCGGGTACTCCAGTTTCCTCCCACAGACCAAAAACATGCATGTTAGACTGATTGGTAACTCTAAATTGTCTCTAGGTGTGAGTGAGAGAGTGAATGGTTGTTTATCTCGTTTGTCTCTATGTGTCCCTGTGATGGACTGGAGACCTGTCCTGGGTGTCCTCTGCCTCTTGCACAGTGACTGCTGAATATGGACACCAGTGACCCCCCCATGACCCTAAAAGGAAGAGTCTGGTGAAAGATAATGGATGGAACTGTTTCCCGGCTTCTTCAGCAAAATCTTGTGGTTGTTCAATTTTCACAGTTTGATTTTCACAGAAAAAATTTTTTCTCTAGGTTATTTTAATTGTTTTCATTATTTTATGTCTCTTTTAAAAAATCATCTGAGTTCCCTGGCGAAGTTTAGCAGGACATTTAACTTATTAAGGAGCTGAATGTGACACTGCTCATTAGTGATGTATTGCACAGAAGGGGTGGGGACTTCGAGCTGCCTGGTGTGGCAGAAATCAGATTCATCTCACTGCCTCAAATCGAGCTTGATGGATATATTTTACACCTGAGTGTTTCACATTTCATTAAAAAGGCAGTAGCTGATATGCCCAGCAGCAGTCTGTGAACTATCGGATTCAAATACAACCTTTACCTCGACGTGCTCCCCTGCGTTTTTATTGATGTTGTCTTGATCATACGTGATGTCATTTGCTGTGAAATATTTTTGGGTGGATCAAATATTCACCATACACTCAGATGTCATTACCCGAGTAGTTAAAAGTACTGTTTGAAGACCTCCACTGGGGAGATAAACTGCTGGACAAACTGGGCTGTAATCCAGTGCTTTGAACCACTGTCCTCACAGAGAACATCAGAAACCAGGTGAGAGAGGTGTGTGGTGGAAAGCAAGTGAGATGAGATGACTAACCATCTTGCCTTTTTCTGCAGAGATTTTCTTTTTCATGTATGCAAAACTATTTGGGGGGTAGAAAAAAAATCTGTCCAGATGTTTGATTGGTGTTGAAATTAAATCAGTAAGCTCATGACATTTTATAATGATGCACTTAGGGCAGCTTTGCTTTTACTTCATTTCATTCTAGAGTCAAACCCAAAGATTATTTAGTCCCATTTGTTCAGAATAACAGCAAAGTGGAGGATTAAATGAAGAATTGTTCTTTTGTTGTGTCTGTTTAATTCTCTGGAGGGGATTTGAATGGAAAGGTGAATGAGGCAGGCTGATAATGGATGAAGCTGTAGTGCCTTTTAAATAACAATAAGCTTCTGAAACCTTCAAGGTTCGAAGGAATCCTGAAAGCTAAAAAAAATACACTCTTTTAGTTTCTATTAATGTGATCTAAAGCACTGATTAGTCTCATTAGAATGATTTGTTCAATTAGCTTTGAAGAGATCTAGTAGAGTGCTGTATGAACGGGTAAATGAGGCACAGTGTAAAGCACTTTGAGTATCTTGAAATAAGATAGAAAGGTGCTATATAAGTACAGTCAATTTACTATTTACATTTATTAATATAAAAAACTGATCTGCAATCCTTTTTACAAAATTTGACAATGATATGTATATTATGTCCAGTGTTAGAGATCATTTGAGACCACTCATCTGCTCTCCTTGACTCGTTCGTGCTGCTGTTGTTCAGCGTAATGTTTTTATGCTATTAGTGCTTAGTGTATTTTTTAGTTAATGTTTTGCTTAGTTCATATCTTAGATCTTATTGCTGTTTTTCTTTTACATGTTATTCTTTTGTTGGATGCAACTGAGACCCTGTGTACATAATTTTGTTCCACCACATGTGAATGGATTGTACGTATAAAGCATTTTTCCATCTTAATCTCTTTACAACAATCTGTGCCCTCATTTACCCATTCATGCAGTACTCTACTAGATCTCTACAAAGAACAATCAGAGCTTGATCACATTCATACACTGATGGGACACACATTGAAGGCATTGAAGGGTTCAGTGTCTTGCCCAGGGACACTTGCATTGTACACGTGCACATGTACCACATGTGATGAGAATGATAATAAAGAACCTTGACTTGACTTGATTTGCTAATTTGTCAAATAAATTACAATAAAATTAAGGATTGGATTCCTTAAAAGAATGCATATCACTCACCACCTTTCTTGCAAAGGTTTAAGTTTAGATTGTATTATGCTGAGAAATGGAGTTAAAAATGAATTGCTGGTATTTTCATATTCTCTTTTTTAATATATATATACCATACCTATTTATTTATAGGGCACTTAAAACAGCAGCAAGGCCAACCAAAGTGCAATAGAAACAAACAAGCACATACACACACACACATTTATATATATATATACACACATATTTATATAACTATATATTATTCATCATATACCTTATCTTTTCTTATCTTAAAGCTGCAATATCACTTAGGCTGCATTATTTTAATGTGACAAAGCTTCTATTTTTATGAATACTTCATGGTGGTATAATAAACCCCAGTCATGAATTTCAGCTGCCCAGATTCCAGAAAAAAAAAGAAAAAAAAACTTTATTTGAATATATCCTAAGCCAAAAGGTTTATGTTCTTGTTTGTATGTATGTTCATCTGTCTGACATGTTAGCAAAGAATATGAACTACTGGACAGACTGTTTAAAAACACCCAGAAATGAATCACTCAACGTATCTACATCTTATTAACTTAAAAGAGTCAGCTGCATTTAAGATGGCTGCCCGACCTAAATAACCTTAGAAAATGACCTTATCCTGCAAACAGAAAAAAGTCAATCTTGAAAATGTTATATCGTTGTCATTTTTACAACAAAAAGTTGCTCAGAATCATTTACAACACATGCTGTGAGCACTTTGCTTAAAATAATGCCATTAACTGTTAGCCAACTAGGTGTGTCTGTTAGCAAAACATCTCCTGAATCAATGGGCCCATTCTAATTAAGCTCTCAGAAAGGAATTATGGGGTGTACATCTATAACTGGTTACATTTTGAAGTCAACACATCTCCAGATGGTTGCTACAGAAAATGAACCTTTACAAACACCTGATAGGTTTATTGGTTGTCGTCTTTGCCTGTTTTAAAGCTACAATAAGGTGTGGTAGTAATGTAATGCCAAACTCCACTCATACTCTGATCTACCATATTGAAGCATCATTTGCCAGATTCAACCAAAAAGGCCTTCTTCTGTCCCTTTTCATGATAAAACTATTTGAATGAAGTTTCACTAAAGTCCAACGACTATTATTTTGTCGTTTTAGGTCCAACAACCTTTATGTACAATTATGCACCCACATCACACACAAGACCTCATTCTTAAGATTTAACATTCTTAAGCGATAGGTACGGATTTCTCAATCAGCAGTAAAATTGTAATCAAACCTTACAATTTTATTTTTTTGCAAAACCTGCTTTTTATGCAGTGATTTCTCCTCCAAACTTTTTTCTCACACACGACCACACAGCAGTAATTTATTTATAAATGCATTCAATAATAAAATCCTTTTCGTATTTGTGGTCAAAGTTAAGGCTCTCCGGAGGAGTGAGTGAGAAAAGGACTTTGTGAGGATTGTTTTCTCTGCTGTAACTTATTTATGAAGCTTCCTTACAAAGTGCACTCACATTAGAAGGAGCTGTCAGGTTGCTAGTGTGATTGCAGCCAAGACTGTATTCACCACACAATGCCTCTAATTGTGTTGCTGTCACTTTCTGTCAGAAAAGATTAAATGAATCAAAGGCTATATGGGAAAGAGTAAGTAAGCAATTATCTTCTTTTGTCTACTATCACTGTCAGTCAACGGGACTTGGGTTCCAAATGACATCAGGCCAAATAAAGGAGAGGAAACACTGAAAGATGAAGTCTTGAACTTGAACTTGTCTGCTGGATTCCTTAGATAGAGAACTTTACTAATTGGCTTTTATGTGAATGTTCCTGTAAAGTGCCCTGAGACAACTTTGTTGTGATTTGGTGCTATATGAATTGAATTGAATTGATGAAGTAATAATGGTGCTCGATACATGTTAATACAGGCTTTATATATATATTTTATTGGCACTGCTCAAACGGGACTGTCACATCTTGTGATTGAGGCAAAGTAAGTAAAAAGAAACAAATGGTGTGGAAATGGAAGTTAATAGGAATTTTCTTGACATTATCTTGGATTTCCTCCACAAACACAGCTCAAAGATGTTTTTGCCCGTGTTCAATGGTTTGTACAATTAGCAACATTTCTTATGTATCTCTGGATAAATTTAATTTTATGGAGCGTTTAGAATAAACTGAACGGCTGGATATCCTCAACTGATTACATTGTGAAGTCAACCCAATTCAAGATGGCTGCCGCAACAGAGCAATCTTAGCCAACACAAAAATGGCTATAACTCAGTCAAGTTTGCAGAGATCGGGTTAAAGTTTCGCAGCACGGTGGAGCAGTTGGTAGAGCTGATGAACCTACAGAGTCAACCAGATTCAAGATGCTAAAGTCCATACTCAGTAATGCAGGTATACAGTCCAACAATGTTCAGTCAGGTCATCTGGATGATTTCTTTATTTTTATTTTTTTTGTGTGTTGAGACGTTTTGCCCTCCATCCAGAAGGCTTCATCAGTCTGAGGAAACACCAAACAAAACTGATTCTCCTCCAACAGCTTACTCCAAAGTGGAAAAAAAAAACATTATGTTGGTGCTAAGATGGTCTCTGGGGCATGCCCTCTCCTCCAGTGCCCACCCTCTCCCTCGTCGGCAATCATGTCAAACTGGTTCAAAACACCAAAGTCCATTCTCAATAATCCAGGTGTACAATCCAACAATGTTCAGTCAGGTTATCTAGACGGTTCCTTTTTTTGCTGAGACATTTTTTTGCCTACTTCCACTTTGGAGTAAGCTGTTGGTGGAGAATCAGTTTTGTTTGATGTTTCCTCAGACTGATGAAGCCTTCTGGATGGAGGGCGAAACATCTCATCACAAAAAAAGCAACCATCCTGATGACCTGACTGAACATTCTTGGACACATTCAAGATGGCTACCACAGTTCATCAACTGTGGATAACAACGGTTATTCCTCAGGGAATTTTACAGACGATAGAAAATTCGATGTGGTCGTATCTGATTCATTTACAGTACATGCAAGTGTGGCGTCTCACCAAATCAAACTCTTTTTGTCCAGGTGTGACCACGATGGCTGAACCTTTAGTCAACATGAGATGATTTGAATCTAGAAGCATGAAAGGCTGTGAGCAATATGAACTCTTTAAAGAAATGCTTGGCTTTTAATTTGAAGAGGAAATACAATAAAAGTATGAAAGTCACAATACAGATACAACTTTAAATTTAAAATATATGTACATTTGCAGTACATTTCTGTGGTTTAAACACTGTTTTAGTGCAGCAGAGCTGTGTTTATTCACATTTTACCCTAATCCAAACCAAAGCTCATTTATTGCCTGAGTCTACGTAATTACAGACAGTTTTCATGCAAATCAAACATTTAAGCATCAAGTGCTGAGTGCGCACGCTTGTTGTCAAACCAACTTCTGCCAACTCAAATTCTTTGATCAAACGAGGGGAAGAGGAAAACATTTTCAGGGCCTTATCTGGCCAGCAAATAAACATAATTTGTAAAATGGATTAAGTTGAATGAATGCATAATTTGCATGAGTTAAAATTGTTCATAGCTTTTTTTTTTTTTTATCAGGCTAAATGAAAAACAAATATGCCAAATATAAGACTTTAGTGGGTTTAATTTAATTTGGTGCTGTCCATAAAAATGTTGAACTTGAGAAAAGCCAAGTCATCATTTTAAAGGGATTTTCTTGGATAATCCCTGCACTCTGTGAGGAAATAGATGAGTTTGATTGTTACATTGTATTTTTAAGATATGCAGCTCATCTGTTGGGTAGACAAAAAGTAATCCTTGACACACCAAATATAAAAAGCATTGCAGATTTGATTTCTGCTTGTTACAATATATTTGTTTTGTTCCTTTTGTTAATCTGAATAAGTGCAAATTATATAGAAAAGTGGCTGATAAGATAGAAAAGAAGACTTGTTTTTTGTCAGTTTGACATCTAGGTAACCCACTTTTGCTCCAGCATGTTTACTCTTTGATTATCGAGAGAGCTGTGAGAAGCACTATCTCCCTGCTGCCAAAAACCAAGCTGGCAAGCTGTCACAGCGCAGATGAAGACATATATACCACCAGGGTTTTTGAACGAGGGGACACACACCTACACACACACATGCACGCTGGGTTTTACACATGTTTAAAAGCACATCTACACACTTAGTTTAGAAAACAAACAAAAAATATATTCCAGAATATTTGTAAAGGAATTACAAAGGACAGAAAACCAGGTCACAATGTTGCATGAACCGTGGGCTTGAAAAACAAATTGACACCGTAATCTTTGGAAAATAAGAGCAAGCTTCTGTGAGTATGATGAAATATTTATTTTATGAAGTGTTCTAGTCATACTTGCACTATTTAAAAGTTGAACATAAAGGAATTAATTTAAAAATCCCATAAGTCACCCTTTTTTTTTTACAGTCGTGACTACCATTTTAAACTTGTTGTTGTTGTACTTTTTGCCCACCTCGTGTACCACATGTGATCTGAACTACAATAAAGAACCCTGAACCTTGATTAGTGATAGAGTATTAAAATTCCACATCTTAACATGTAAATTTGAAATGTTGTTATATTTCTCCGAGGTGGTTTAGAGCAATAATAATAATAGTAAAGTCCAGACTAGTGACATATAAATATATATATATATTTCTTTTTTGCTATTGTTGAATGTAACTGGGACCCTGTGTACACAATTTCATTCCACCTCATGTGTGATGCGAATGATAATAAAGACCCTTGAATCCTTGAAAGCAGGTTTTTGTCATATTAGCAGATAAAGGCAATAAACATAACACTTTGGGCATCGGATTGACAAAAATGTAACAAATGGATCTGGAAACAAGCCCTTTAATGTCTGTAATTCATTCAACCTTGATTTAGACAGGTTAATCCCATTGAGCTTCGAGGACTCATTTACAAGAGAGACCTGATTTTAACAAAGAATGATGACAACAATAGACAATTATGAAAAGGCATACAGTTTTTTAAATTTTTATATGAGTAATGTGAGTAATATGAGTCATTTGGGAAAAAGAAAAAGAAAAAGAAAGATTCAGCAAATAACATCTGTGTTCTTTAAGCTATTGTCAAATAATAAACGTTATCAAATTTATTTTTTAAGCCTGTTCATGCTGTTACCCGCGTGTCCGGCTAACTTAACGATCGCCTTGAACTTCTCATTCCAGATGACTGGAGTCAGACTGAGAAGTGGCAATTATTCATGAAAAAAATCCTAATTAAACTTAAAAAAAGTTTACATATTTTTATCTTGTCTGAGTAAGTAGCACGAGACAATATAAACTTACTATAACCGTTATTTGCTGCTGATCTCTTGCCTTTAAGCTGCTGTATTCATACCCATCTGCTCACTTCAGACTCATGTTTGTGCTGCTGTTTAATATACTGTTTTAATATACAGTTTAATAAACCATATTATTTTACATTATTAGTTTTTAGAATATAGCTTAGATCCTTTCATAATGTATCTTTTTAATACTTTATTTTTTGCCATTTTTGGGTGTAACTGGGACCTTGGGTACACAATTTCATTCCACCTCTTGTACCACATGTGATGCAAATGACAATAAAGAATCTTGAACCTTTTGCAACCTGGGCTTGAACCTGCAGCCTCAGGAATACAAACCTGCAGCACTGACCACTGAGCTACAGCCCCTCCAATAATATATAAGACTGTGTATTTGTATAGGTATATTATATAATAATATAACTATATAATATATAAAATATACCTATATAACATATAATAATAATATAATATGCCTACATAATATATAGGAATATTATATAATAATATAAATATATAATATATAAAATATACATATATAACATATAATAATAATATAATATGCCTACATAATATATAGGTATATTATATAATAATATACCCATACACATTCAAAGTAAAATGTTAAATGTTGTAGCAAAATGTATGTCATAAAGACCCTGCTTGTAATTTTTTTACAATTTATAACAAAATAATTATCAAACAGAACATCCCAGTGGTGAGTCAGATTTAAGTGTCAGATTCTGTCTCATCAATAGAAAATGTCCTTTATGTGTGCAATAACTTTGTACTTGAAGACAGTAAGACTAACCAGACATAATTCAAAGTCTCAATACTCCTACACCAAAGCGGCATCAGCCTTGTGGTGGGAAGCAGTAGAAATAACTAATAAAAAAAAAAACAACAACAAAAAAAAAAGAAACTGTCCAGATGACCTGACTGAAAAATGTTGGATTTTATACCTGGATTATTGAGCATGGACTTTGTTGTTAACTAAAAACCAGTTCATCTCCAGCGTCACACCAAATGTGCATTACATTCTGATGTATCTATCTATCTCTCATGCGCCAGAAAATCGAGGCACCTATAGCTGCTTGACATCATGCACAACCAACAGTGACATCTTACAGCTTTTTGCTTTTTCCACCCACTTCCACGTACAAATGGGTGGAATGATCCCTTCAAGTCGAGGATGAATTTTTTCCTCAGTTGGAGGAGTTGAAGTATCTGGCAGACTGTTTAGGGGTGATGATAGAATGGAGCGGGAGATAGATTGATAGACTGGGATCTTGCCTGCGTTAATGAGAGTGTTGATTTGGTCTGTTGAGGTGAAAATATTTGAGTTAAATGGCAAAGCTCTCTATCCATTGGTCATTCAACATTCCAACCCTTATGTTGTTCCCAGTATGCATAAGTGGGAAAGCACTTCCTGTTGGAGTGCAAAAGATGTATCAATAATTAAGGGTGACGTCACATGGGAGTGACTTCATTGTGAATTTACTGCTAGAATTCAGTACAGTGTTCATGTAAGTACATATATTGTATGGCTTATACCTGTAAATAAGCAGGTTTCATGAAAGACTTAATTTTTCTGTACACTTTTAGAAGGGGGAGGTGTGTCTCCAAAAGAATATGTTTTATATTCTTCTGAAAATGTTGAAAACTGTGAATCATGTCTAAGTACATCTTTGTTTACATAGCAACTTAAAGTTATGAAGTAGTTTACATGAAAACAACATACCATAAAAACAGTCCTAAAATTAAAATATAGGCAAAAACGCAACAATGCAAACATTAAAATTAATGTAAAATCAGACCTAAAAGTGAAACATCTTGAAAGGTAGGCAATAAAGTCATGTGCACAGCCCAGCAGACAAAACACAGTTGTGGTTTTCAGCAGTTTGTCGCACAAAACATAACTGCATATCTTGCTGTGTACACATCTTCATTCCACCGCATGTACCACATGTGGTGCGCATGACCACGCGGGGGAGTGGTGGCGCAGAGGTTAGAGAAGGTGAGCCTGTGATTGGAAGATCGCCCGTTCACGCCCCGGTTCCAACAACATCAAAAATGTGGGTGGGGTAGGTGAAGCCCCCACCCTCATTCGCCCCACTCTGGGCCCAGGAGCAAGGCCCTTAACCCCCATCTGCTCCCTAAACAGGTCTCTCTTGAAAATGAGTTCTCGTGGCTCAATGAGACTACCTGGATAAATAAAGGGTAAGTGGGTCTTTTGGTTGCAAACACAGAATGAAGTGAGACTGCAACAGAAATGTTGCATTTATTTTCTTACAATACTAAGTCAAGTTTTAGTTCCCAGCTAGTCTCCAACAGAGGCAGCACAGTAAGACACTGCCTTAAGGCTTCAGCATTAGAGTAATTACAACAATAAAAGCTTTCTTGGATGGTACTATGATATGACTCTCATTTCTGTTAATAATAACTTATCTGGCTCTCTCTCCAGCACTACTCAAGATAAATCTTGAAAGTGAAACGGTTTGTTTTAACTTTATGCTCCACAATTAAGGTGTCGCAAGACCCCTTACCTTCATGTTCTCAACAGATTCTGCTATGAAACACATAATGAACTTGGTGGTACGTAGCAGCTCCCATGTGATGGTCAAAGGTAGTTTAGAGTATTTCTTAGTTTAGTGCATACCTGTGTTTATATCTTAGATCTTTATTATTACTGTTTCTTTTTACAATTTATATTTTTGCTATTGTTTGATGTAACTGGAACCCTGAGTACACTATTTCGTTCCACTTTATGTACCACATGTGATGCAAATGACAATAAAGAACCTTGAACCTTGAAACTTGATGATTAAAAAAAAGTCCCCATATGGGATTTATTTTTCTGCTTTATTGTCAGAAAAGTTTAACGAATGAATGCAAAAGAAAAACGTCTGAAAGTGTAACAGTTGCTCAACGTACAACCAACATTTGTTTGTTCCTGTTTTGCATGAACATCTGGCATGTGTCCCAGGAAAACCGTCTGTGCCGGGAGAGTTTCAGTGGTGACCCATGTTATCAGTGTGTGTGTGTGTGTGTGTGTGTGTGTGGGGGGGTCTTAAGATGACTAATGAGATATTTGCATCAATATTTGAACAAAGCACTCTGGCATCTTTCTGCTGAGGCCACACTGTTTTTAAGGGACTGGGAGATGTAGAATAAATGTTTTTATTATGTGACTTTCATTGTACAAAAATCACAAGTTAGAGAGGAGATTTAGAGTTCCATGTATTTCCCCAACAACCCTGAGGAAGCAGCCTAATGAAAAAAATGTGGAACAAAGTCTCTGGAATTGGGGTTGAGTCTGTGCCTCTAAGTGAAATGCAAGTATCTTAGTTTGATTCATGCTGGTAGGACAAAGCAGAAGTTGGACCAACGTATCGGTGTCTCATCTGTTGCTCCAGTATGGCGTGGTGAAAGAGATGAGCTGAAGAGCAAAGCTTTATAACAATTGGTTCACAAACATTTCATCTCTCACCTATGGTCATGAGGTCAGAAGCAAAGTTGAAAGAACAATATTGTAGATACAAGTGTCTTCATTGGTTGGGTGGATGGACGGACGGACAGACGGACACAGATAATAACAAAAATTTGGTGTGGTAGTAGTTGAGACTGATCCCCAACACACACAAAAAATACAAAAACAAAATATTGTGTAAACCACTACAGAGGCTTTAATACAACTTTAAGGGAATAATTATGGAGGTATACCTTTAAACAGATTATTTTAAGAGCCAACCCCACTCAGATTGTTCATCCCATTTAACTGACCTGAGAAAACACAAAAATGGTTATAATCCAGTCAATATGACAGAAATTTTGCAACATAAAAGAAAACAAAAACAAAAAAGCAGCTTCATTGTCACAGAATGAGGGGGGAACAAATAAGCTTAGTTTAGCAGCACTCTCTTAAGCAACAACAATTATGATTGTTCATATAAGCATAGAATTCAAAATATACACCTATTTGCATACATTTTCATAAAACATTAATATTAAGATTCATGTTTAACGAATATGAATATTCATGTTGAGAATATTCATATTTTCTGTATAAATCTTGTCACAGTGGATGGGAAAAAGCTGAACTTTAGCCTATTGGTGTGCTTTGAGCCTGCCAGAGGAAAGGTTGGTGAACAGAGTGTCCTTGTTTGGTGAAGTCATTCTGCAACTTTGTGGCCCTGTGGAGGAGACCGCTCAAGCAGATCTCTTCCAAGCATAGGTGCAGGTAGCCAACAACCTGCTGAACCATCTTGATAACCCTCTGCAGTTGTCTCCTCTCCTCAGCAGTGCAGCTGCCTTAGCACACCGTGCATCCATATGTCAGGACACTTATGGTGGACGTTCCTCTGCAGAGGTGGATAAAGTTTATTCTTCCTCAGAACTCTAATGAATAATATATGCTTCTGGGCTTTTTTGATAAAGCAAGTGGTGTTAACAGTCCAGCCCACGTGCTCTGAGATGTGCAGACCAAGTAACTTGGAATCCTTGACCCATTCCACCTCTTCCCTGTTGATACTAAGGCCTAAATGCAGTGCAGTCCTTGACTTCCAAAAGTCAATAATAATTTATTTGGTCTTCCTGGTGTTGAGGTTAAGGTGGTTATCACTGCACCAATCTGCCATTGCCTTGACGTCCTCTGTTTGGAGCCACATTGTTGTTGCTGATCAACTCTATGACAGTCAGGTTTTCAGCTATTTTCATGACTGTTAAAGTTGTTGGTGGTAATGCAGTCATAGGTGTACATTGTGAGCAAGAGCAGGCTCAGAACACAGTCCTGGACAACAGCAGTTTTTAAAATGGTAGTGGAGGATGTGAAAGTGCCCATTCTGACATAGTGAGGTCTGTTTGTCAGAAAGGATTTCATCCACAGAGAGGGGGTTTTCCAAACTGTAATGCTTATTGTTTGTTGATCAGCCAGTTAGGACTGATGGAATTAAATGCCAAACTAAAGCAAAAAAACAGCATATTGATGTTGGGGTTCTCTGGTTGACTGAGAGCAGTGTGAAGGCAATAGAGATGGTATCATTTGTATATCTGTTAGGCCTGTAGGCAAACTGGTGTTGGTCAAGGTCCAGGGGCATCTTGGCATTGATGTGCTATAGCACAAGTCTCTCCATACATTTTATGATCACTGGCGTCAAGGTCACAGGCCCATTGTCATTCAACTTGTGATGGTAAAGGTTTTAGACATGAGGATAATGATGGCATATTTTAGGCAGGTGGGGACTGTGGCTTCCTGCAGCAGGTGGTAGAAAATACTAGTGAATACTGTGGAAAGCTACTGAGCACATGGTTTCAGTTCCTTTCCTGGTATTCCTTTTGGTCCTGGAGCTTTGTTGGTGTTGATGCTGTGCAGGACCTGCAGGACCTAATGTTGTTGGAGGGTGAGAGACAGATTGTGCTTGGATGGTATCAGCCTTGTGTCCTTAACTGGTCTGTTGTTCATCCTCCAAGCATGAGAAAAAGCTATTAAGCTGATCCAAAAGAGAGGGGTCACTGGGGAGGGAGTGTTGTTTTATTAGTCTGATGTTCTGAATGCCTTACCACCTTGAGTGGAGGTTATTTTCTTGAAGTTGGCCAGCTGATAGATATTAGCCAACACACAATAGACCTTCATATAGTCAGTTTTACACATATTAATCTAAACCTTGTAGCAGTGTCTGAGTCATTCACAGTACATACTGTATGTTATCTTGTGATTTAACATGAGCTTGAGCATAATGTTATTTTCAAGTTGTGAATTTTTCTTTCTCTTTATAAAAATCTCAGTTTAAAAGTTTTACAAGTCTTTATTTTGGCATACTTATTTTTGCAGACTGAGAAGTTTGGTAGACTGGTACAGGACATGTATGAGGAGAGCAAGACAGTGGTGAGATGTGTTGTAGGAGTGACAGATAGCTTCAAGGTGGGGGTGGGAGTGCATCAAGGATCGGCTCTGAGCCCCTTCTTGTTTGCTCTGGTGATGTACAAACTGACATATCTATGAGGTCAGGCAGGAATCCCTGTGGACTATGATGTTTGCAGATGAGAACAGGGAACAGGTGGAAGAGAACTTGGAGAGGTGGAGGTATGCACTTGAAAGAAGAAGAATGAAAGTCAGCTGTAGTAAGACAGAGTACACGTGTGTGTGAATGAGACGGAGGCTGGTGGAACAATGAGGCTACAAGGAGCAGAGGTCACAAAGGTGCAGGACTTCAAGTATTTGGGGTCCACTGTCCAGGAAAATGAGAGGGATAGAGGCAAGAATTAAAGTTCTCCTTCATCATATTTCTGTCATTTTGAATGTGGCCAGGAAGGATTTTTGCCATCTGTTAAAATGAAAAGGAAAAACAAAACTTTTCTGTTGCAGCCCCGGTAAAACCATCCAATGTACATGATTCAACCTTTTTTGTTGTTATATACCTGGAAGACTGAGAAAACAAACTTTGTGTTTTTGAAACCATTAGTGAAAAGGCCAGACTTCAGGGGTATCTGAGGCAGGCTTGAAACACAAGAGTCAGGGTGGCTTCTGGGTAATACCAGATGGCTAGGCCTCAGACTGACGAAGCCTCTTGGATGAGGGGCGAAACGTTTCTTTTTAACAAAAAAACGAAGTCCAGATGACATGATTCAACCTTTTTTGTTGTCATCCAATGTACCGTTAATCATGATACAGAGATTGAACTGATGCTTTTTTCAACTGATGAAACAAACAAGAGCCATAGTTTTACCCAGTCAGAGCAAGACCAATGCAGTTTTGTTGCACCTGGGTGCTGGCGGTGTTCCCAATTCAGTGAGAGACTGCAGGTGAAAGCACCGGTCGTGTTACAGTTCCTGTCCTGAGCGAGCAGTGTGTCTCAGCTGTGAGCCCCTCTTTGTCTCAAAGCATTCACATGCAGTCAGGATCACACAGATCCCCACTACACTCAGAGCAGAGACACACATTCTGCAGGGAAAACGAACCATGCATGTGCACGGCCGCAACTGATCCGGCCCTGGCTGACAGAGTAAGATGGAAATGTACACTTTATTTCTGTTTAACCTTTGTTCATTCAGTTAGTCTCTGGTGCATATAGAGGTCGGCAAAAAGGCCTCTCTTTCATCGGTACACTTTTCTATATGATAAACGTTCAATATGAAAGTTGTCCAGTTTGATTTTTGGGGAGATTTAATTCTAACATTGAGGGAACTTTTTAAGATCTCCTGACACTTGTTCTTGTTTTTAGTACTTTCTCTGGATATTTAACCTTCCCCACTTTTTTTAACTTCGACTCTAAGTTGTATTGATTTTATTAGACAAAATCAGCATTTTATTTTTTATCTGTCCAAAACCATTTGGGATTTAACAAGTTTGTCTGTTCCAAGTGAATATGATGTCTGTAAATCCTAATGAACTTGAGTTATCTCTTAGATTTTAGATAAGTGAAAAAATGAAGTGCATTTTCTGAAAATGCAAAAAAAAAAATCTCTTCCTGCCGTGGATGCGTATGATCTGAACAGATGCTCCCCCAATGCTTCTCGCTTGCTTCAACACCCACCTATCATCTGCTTCAGCAGTCTCCTTCCACCCCCACCTCCTCTGCTAGCCTCACCTCTAATCCTCAAACTATCCCCATCCATCTGCTGCACAAATTTGCGTCAATACAGCCTAAGAAGGCTTTTCGCACTGGGCATATATAATTAATGCAGTGTTGACCATTACTAAGCTGTATTTATGCATGTAGTTACACACAAACCTTTGATGAAAGCCGGTGTTTACATCAACAAATCAGAGCAGCAAATGTCTCTTTCACAAGCAAAAGTTGCACCTTAGTCCTCAAACCTGCTGCTCATATGTTACCATGGTGACATAATTGGCATATAATTGTGCCTCTTAGTCCTAATAATTTAGAAGGAATTTGTCAATTTGGTTAATTTTGAAGCACCTGCATCCTCACTTCTTAATGCTAAGTGCAACTTAGTAAGGAAATGGAATTTAAAAAAAAAGTTGTTGCATCTTTGCTGACAATCGTATTATTTTTTTATAATGCATTTGAAAGCCTTAAAGGGTTATTGTTACTGATTTTAATGAAAAACAAGTACAATAATTGTTTTGCAATATTCAGTTGGTAACTGAACATTGTCAGTGTTGCCAAAAGGCAAAAGGGCAATAATAAAACGTTTGCAATTTTTTTTCTATTTGTTTGCAAAATGTCTCACAAACCTCTTATGGATTTTGATGAAATTCTTAGAAAAACATAATTTATATGCATCTCCAACTGATAAAATTTTGGTGTAGCCCCAATTCAAGACAATGCTGTTCCAGCTAATCGATATTAGCTATCACATGAATGACCATACCTCTGTCGGTTTTACAAATACTGATATCATTATTATTATTAGACCTTTATTTATACAGGTTAGTTCCCATTGAGCCTCCGAGACTCATTTACAAGAGAGACCTGTTGCATACAACATACAGGCAGATGAAATAAAGAGAATATGAGGGTGGAGGAAGACAAAAAAAAATCATGTCTCACACCATGTCCTGGCCAGGAAACAGTGTGAAAGATGAAAAAAAAAAAAAAGACCTTGCAACAAAAAAGAAATATACAATAGCATAATAATACATTTATGCATAGAGGTTGACAAAGGTGGTAAGTAAAACACACTCCAGAAAGTTCCAAACATCTGATAAGATGGTACAGTGTCTATCAGCATCATGGTTCTGATAGGGTCACAGATGTCCTCGGGAGGGGGCGGGGGGGGGGGGGGGGGGGACACACAGAGCTTCTGGTTTACGTATCCACCAGCAGCAATTTGAGATAAGTTGGCCTGTCCAAGGCCAGCGGGGAGGCCAAATTCAGATAAACAAAAATTGTTTGGGTTGTGAGACTCTGATTGATTTCTGTTTGCCTTCAAGTTCTGCTGGTATACTCAATGGTGAATCCAAAAAGCCAGATTTGTAGACATTCCACCTGGTCCATGCTCAATTAGCTTTCTCCAAGATTGAAACCTTCATGCTGGGGAGTTCCAGGAGCCGCAAGTGGCTTACAATTCTCAGAAATCTCATTCAGCTTGTGGTTGAGATCGTTAAGCAGATGAGTCTGAGCGCTCAAGGCACAAATTAATCTTTCACATAAGGCTGGTATCTTTACCATGGCCGAAAAGGGTGCTGATTTCTTCCTATTTTGCCCATATCTTAGGTATTTGCCGATTCCTTAAAGCAGAAACCCTGTTATCATAAATCCAGTAATGTACACATCTTCTACATCCTTCACAGACAGCACAGATAGGCACATCATCTTCCACTCGCCCCAGGAATCAATGACATACCCAGTCGTCTGGGTCCATTCAGGGCATGAGGACTCTCCAGCACCCTGTGGTCTGGTGGGAAAAAAATATATCAATTGCGTTGAGGGACCAGCTGACTGAATCCGATATGAAATGCGTTGTGGTTGTAGTTAGGATTAATACAATTCAATTAAGTTTACTTGTATAATGCCAATTCACAGCAGAAGTTGTCTCAGGGCACTGAACTGAAACATTCGCATACAAAAAAATCAGTTAATAATACACCACACGATCCAAGTGCTACACTTTGCACAACACCTTAGCCTAAAATGTTCTCATTAACTCAAAAGTCAACTATAAAATGTTAGCAAAATATTGTGTTAACTACTAAAGGATTTATGTAAAACTCTCAGGAAGCAATTTTTGGATATACATCTACAACTGATAATTTTTTGCAGTAAACCAATTTCAAGATGAGTTTACTCCACCAAAGTGAATTGGTCTGAGACAACACAAAATGCCGTAATATTTGTCAATTTACCAAAATTGAGCTAATGTCTCTTAGTAGCTGAGAGTCATCTTCAACATAAACTTTCAATAAAAACACATCTTGGAACCACTCACAGAATCACAAATTATCACAAAGAATCACAAAATGATCCTCCTTTTATTATATGATTATCAATTTTCTTTTAATTATTATTAATATTTCATTATCCTGAGCCATATAGAATGCTTACAACCTCATTTTGGATCGAAGCATACCTGCAGTTGACTGCACAGGTAGACAGCTGACAGCAAATTTTCAGCAGAAAGTGAAAAATGTTTACTGCAGTTGACATCCGTCTCCCTTTTTATTATTTGGAAATTCACAAGAAAGAAAGTGCATGTGTGTGTGAGCGAGTAGAGCTCAGTGACTGATGACTAAATTATGCTGCATATGTGACCTTGTTAAGAGCCATGAGTTGAAACCCATTGATAAAATATTAAATCTGCTCACTCAATAAAATCCCCTGTCTTCAAAGTTGAAAGGCTGATCATTTTTTGACTTGTAAATGGACTTTACTTGGAAAGCATCTTTCTTTCCAACTAAAAAATGTAAAGCACTTTACAAAACAATCTGTGCCTTCATTTGGGCTTTCACACAGGCATCCATGCAGTACTTTACTACATCTCTACAAATCTAATCAGAGTACATCAACACTAATCAGTTGGTATGTTTACATGGACATAAGTAACCGGATCAAATGGCCGGTCGGAATAAAAGTGTGTCATGTAAACACTCCGTTCGGGTTATTTTTTGTGTATTCGGCGTGATCCGTTATAATTTCTGATCAGAACGAAACGGGTGGTTTACGCCGATCCGAAACCCGATCGGTGCGCATGTAAACGCTTGATCTGTTCGTTTTTATCTGATCGTGAAAAACTGACCTGACTGCGCATGTGCGACTTTGCCATTTCCGCCTGGCTAACGCTAATAATATTAGCATGTCAGGGAAGTAAAACTGGTCGGTGAGCGACACAACATTTCTACTAGAAACTTTTAAAGAGCTCAAAATGATTTCTATTACCTGTAGCTCAGTCAGGGAGTGCAATAACGTCTCCAACATCATTAAAACCTGTCGCGGGTCCATTTTAGGTGCTCAGGTTTGTTTACGTTCACCCGCAAGTAGAACTTCTTCTTCGGTGTTTTTTTTTAAGGAGAGTTTACCACACTGCGCATGTCAGTACTGCTGTTCAGAACAAAGCCCGCTGCATGTAAACGCTCATCATGAACTGATTGTGCCCATGTAAACAACACATTTGAATTATTCAAACAGAACACATTTCAATCCGGTCAGAGAATTCTGCGCATGTAAACATAGCTATTGTTTTAGATCACATTCACACACTGATGGGACACACATCAGAGACAAAGAGGAGCTCAGTTTCAGGGACACATGGTGCTTTGCCACTGTCTCAACTCTCCTCGGCTCGGTACCACATTGCACCAGTAAAGGGCCTGCACGTTGCCGGCACCAACCCCACTCAGTCTGGTTTATGGGACCGTCTTGTTTGAGGTTCCAGGCGGACTGCTCCAAGGTGAAGATTTTGATGTAAGCAAACAGCAGTCATTGATTGACCAGCGGAGCTACGTCACTGGATGACTAGTCCATCAAAACTGTAAACTACATCTGAACCGCCACTTCCTCATCGTGTTAATGGAATGCGCCACAAGAAATTAATGCATTTACTGAGAGATACTGGAGATGATGGTGCAGTATGGCTACACCTGGACTGATAAGCAGTGCCATGACAAGCTAAAGAAATTGAAATCTGAATTTAAGGGCGAATAAGGACCACAACAGGTGGAGTGGCTCGAACACAATGACCAGTTATGATACCGCCCACTTTACATTGACACTTCTACCAAAGAATGAGGAAATAAGTCACAGTGGCAAATCATCTACATCTGAGAAGAACCGAGAAATGGAGAGATAAGTGTAGCCACACTTACCAGTTGCAAAGTAGATTTTGTTTGTCTCTCATCATTGGACAACAGCGCTTACCATTCAGCCACGCCTTGTGTGTGTGTGTTGGGGGGGGGGGGGGGGTTCACTTATTGATTTGTTCTTATCAATAACAAGGTTGAGCCAGACAAATTCTTCTTTAGACATCAAGTCTGAGGAGACACAAGCAAACTCAGTTTTATAAGCAGCACCTTCTCATAGTGGATCAACCAGTTTGCTGGTGACAGCCAAAACTAGCTGCTCACATGATCAAGGAGGACCATCAGCCTAAGTGCTGATCGATAGTGCCCGCTATTCACAGAGGCCTGACTGATACTTGTAATAACAGCATTATAAAAGGGTTCAACACGGACGTCTCTGCCTCTGTTTAATGATAGACGGGTCCTCTGCACAAAGATGGCTTCCTTCACTCCTCTCTCAAACCAAACTCTGCTGAGCTCAAGAGAAAGAATCACAGGGTTTAAGACACAGTATGACTAACCTGAACATCTGTGAAGCACCGTTGGGGCTGAAACAAACTGGTTAGGAGCTTAATGATTTTCTTTAAAACACCCTGCAGAACAGCATGACTCTGTTCTTAAGAGTTCTGGTGGTAAACTGGTTTGCATGATGTCAAGAACTGCCAGCCACAGAAATTTGATGAATTACAAAATATGAAGAAAAAAAACTGCTTAGCAGATTAAATCCTATATGGATATGGGAATTGTTTTCTTTCCATTAGCAGCACGAGTGTAAAATAGTAAAATTCCCAAAGTTATAGTATGAAATAACAAAAACAACAAAAATATAAAGTTTTAATGTAACCACTTGATCTTGCAACTGAACTGTAAAGTGGAAAATTGAGAGGAACATAAGTTTCAAAGACACACAGCTCCATCTATGTGTGTCTGCATGAAGTCTCCTCGTTCTCAGTCTGTATGTGTCAAGAAATCCTTAATAGGGCAGCATGGTGGCTCAGTTGTAGAGCTGTTGCCTTTCAGCAAGAAGATTGCAACATCGAGCCAGAGTCGGACACCTTTCTGGGTGGAGTTAGCATGTTCTGTCTGTGCATTTGTGGGTTTTCTTCGGGTACTCCAGTTTCCTCCCACAGACCAAAAACATGCATGTTAGACTGATTGGTGACTCTAAATTGTCCCTAGGTGTGAGTGAGAGAGTGAATGGTTGTTTGTCTTGTTTGTCTTTACGTTTCCCTGTCCATGGTGTCCCCCGCCTCTTGCACTGTGACTGAGAATATGGCACCAGTGAATCCTACGACCTGAAAAGGAAGAAGTTGATAAAGATCATGGATGGTTGACATAAGAAATTAAACCCCCTGTTTATCTTTTTTGCATGTGAAAATGGGAGTTTTACTGTATTTTAATGAAAAATGTGCTTATTTCCTGTAAGGCACTTACCTGTTTCAAGGTATAAAAGGGTGTGATCAAGTCAAAACTCCATCCATCTATCCATTGTCTTTTACCCATTCTTCCATCTTGGGTCACGGGGGTCGCTGGTGTCCATGTCCAGCAATCACTGTGCGAGGGGCGGGGTACACCCTGGACAGGTCTCCAGTCCATCCCAGGGACACATAGAGACAAACGAGACAAACAACCATTCACTCTCTCACTCACACATAGGGACAATTTAGAGTTACCAATCAGCCTAATATGCATGTTTTTGGTCTGTGGGAGGAAACTGGAGTACCAGGAGAAAACCCACGCATGTATGCAACATGCAACATGCAACATGCAAACTCCACCCAGAAAGGCACCCGGACCGGGACTTGAACCAGGGACCTGTGCGCTGAGAGGCAGCAGCTCTACCAGTTGTGCCACCGTGCTGCCCGTCAAAACTCCTTTTTTCTTTTTTTTCTGTTCCTATAGTTCAAACACATTTAAATAGGAAACCAGAAACAAAGCATTTACAGTATCTTTGTTTTGCAGTCATCCTCACTGTATATCTTCTCCGGTCCATAGCACAAACAAACTAAAATTTGATTTTTTTTTTTTCAAACCACAAATCGTATGTCCTCTCTATTACAAAGTATAAAGAAGGGGAATCATCTGGCCTGCCATTAGCACACAGTTCAAAGACATTGATGGTATCAGGGTGCATTGTGACATGACCAGTTTACACACATGGAAAGGTACTATTAATGCAGAAAAAGTATATACAGGTTTAACAACAACATATTTTGCCATCAAGATGACATATTTTTCAGAGAGGATTTCATATTTTTCCAAGCCAATGCTAAACAACATCTATTACAATGGTAACTTTGTAATAGAAGAGTGCTGAGCTGGTCTGCCTGCAGTCCAGACCTCTCACCATCTGAGATAGATTTCTTTAACAGACAAAATTGGGACAACATTGACCTTCAAAAACTCTGTCGACTTGTCTCCTCAGTTCTTAGAGATTTACAGATGTTGTTAAAAGAAGAAAGGATATCTCATGTGTTGCTGCCATCAAATTCAAAATTACCTTGTTTTTTCTGAAAATTTTACAATATTTTAGTTTAAACATTTAACATGTTTACTATGTTCCTTTATGAATATAAGTTGTGTTTAGGAGGTTTGCAAATCATTACATTATGTTAGCAAAATGTTCAGACTTATTTTCAGAATTGGAGTTTACTGTATCTGTGCATTGAAATTGAATTGACTATAATTCTAACTAGTCTAACTTTGAATGCTAGGAAACACTTTGTATCTGTGACTTTCCTTCCTACGGTGACATTATTTACATGAACGCTCCTACAAGAACCCTGCAGATGTTGGATGCTGTCTATCATGGTGCACTAAGATTCATTACTGGCTGTAACGATCGTACCCATCACTGCACCCAGTATTCACTGGCTAACTGGACATCTTTATCTTCACACAGTCTCTCTCACTGGTACATTTTCATCTTTAAATCACTTCTTGGTCTGCTGCCTTCATACATCTCCTCCTACATGCCTCTGCATGAGTGCAGCTACAGCGTGTGCTCTCAGGACATTATTACCTGCAGTGTTCCCTCAGTGAGGACTGAACTTGGTAAAAGGGTCTTCTCCTACTCCAGTCCTGTTCCCTGGAATATCTTACAAAAAGACCTGAAGCTCTTGACTTTGACCTCTCTAAGTGGCTTCAAACATCTGTTAAGTTCATGGGAAAAACCAACGCAGATGTGTTCCTGTTTTATACATTACTATTTTACATCACTTTATAATGAAGCTGCTTTTTTTTTCATTTTTATATAATTTCTTCTATTTACTTGCTCCTTTTATATGCTTTGTACATGGTTGTCTACTGTTGTTTGCACCACATCTGTGTTCTTTGTTAAAATCAGGTCCTTCTCGTAAATCAGTCCCCGTGGCTCAATGAGACTAACCTGTAGAAATAAAGGTTAATTAATAATTAATTATGGGCAGCACATTGGCACATTTGGTAGAACTTCCACCTCCCAGTGAGCAGATCGCCCCAGTTCAAATCCCAGACCGGGGCACGAGTGACCCCCACAACACGAAAAGGAAGAAGCGGTTGTTAATAATAATAATAATAATAATAATAATAATAATAATAATAATAATAATATTAAACTTTATTTCTATAGCACCTTCCAACAATGCCTTCCATTGATCAAGGTGCTTTACAAGATAAAACAAAATAAAAAACAGGACACAATAAATCAGTGAAAAAAAAACCACACAAAAACACAGCCAGAATAAAAGAAGGTAAAAGAGATAAAAAAAAATACTAAATACTAATATACTAAAAGTTAAACATTAAAAGCCCTTTTAAATAAGTAGGTTTTCAGTTTGGCTTTGAACAGAACCAGATCAGAGATGTCACGCAGCTCATAGGGAAGAGTTTTCCAGGCTCTTGGGCCTGCACCAGAAAAGGACCAGTCCCCCCATTGTTTGCACCTTGAGCAAGGCACCTCCAGCAGATATTGACCAGCAGACCGTAAAGCTCTGCTGGGCTGGTGGACTTTTAAAAGTTCTGAAATATACGGTGGTGCAAGGCCATTCAAAGGTTTAAAAACAAACAGCAGCAGCTTGAACTGTGTCCTAAAGTGAACTGGGAGCCAGTGCAACAATGAAAGGACAGGAGTGATGTGTTCATATTTACATGTGTTGGTCAACAAGGGAGCAGCAGAGTTTTGTACAAGCTGTAAACAGGAGACTAAAGACTGATTTATACCGACATATAAGGCGTTACAGTAATCAAGAGCTCACAAAGGCATGGATGGCCTTCTCCAGATCACTACGGCTAAGGAGTGACTTTACTTTAGAAAGCAGACGGAGCTGAAAGAAGCTGGTTTTCACAACAGAACTGATCTGTTTATCTAACTTTAAGTTACAGTCAAGCTCCACTTATAGATTTTTTACCACCTGGTTGGAATGGGGAAGCGGAAAACCTATACTGGGAGAGATGTTACATGAATTACTGGAAGCAACAAATAAAATCCATTCAGTTTCAGGATAAAGATAATGGATGGATGGATATAATTCATTATTTATTATGTTAAATAGTATATGTAAAATATGATCAAAATCAAGCAATAAGTGATAATAATCAATGAGGAAAGTACGATTATTCCCCTTTTTAATAAAATCAAATAAATGTTGCTTTTGTTTTTGTTTTTTTTTGTAATAATGTAATATAATAAAATTATTTGTTATTTTGTTCAAGGTTATGAGGCTGTCAGAATATCATACCAGCCCATGCCTATTTTCCTCAAAAGCTATTGCAGAACCTGTGTTTCTTTTAGAAATGTTTGTTTACGTGCAGGCAGACACACAAGCAGAGACGGGAAGAGAAAATAGAGCCATCACTCAGCCCTGTGGCTGTGATATGTCGTTTTCTTTCGGAGTTGGCTAAATGTATCTGTGCCCCTTATGTGTTATTGCCAGACCGAAGCATCGGTTGTAGATCACTGTGAAAAGTGTGAAGCGTAGGCCTCAGCAGCCTCCTAAATGACAGCACTGAAGCATATCGAGGCGAGATGAACCAATAACTGCCCCGCGCCGGCCTCAACATGTAAATGAGTGAATGTTTTGAGAATGTCAAACAGCAACTTGGTGCTCTGCTCCGCTGCACCAAGGGGTCTTATCACAGCGTGGTTCAATGTAAATACAGTAAAAACATATAAGGTAGCTGCTGCTCTCTTTTACGCTTTGATTTATATTCAGCAATTTTATGATCAGAGACATTGTTGCACAATTTCCAGGGATAGTTATGTGCTTGTAAGCCACACATCCCAACAGCAGCCTGAGGTTAAATGGCACCAGTTTCTTTTCATGTGTCTCCATTAATCTGTCTGCTGCAAACCCATCCAAGAGCTAAACAGAATAGGAAAATAAGAAGTCTGTGTTTCTTTGAAGGAATGAATATCAATTTCTTTCATGCCAGAGTTAAAAAAAAAAAATAGATCATAATATGTTGAGAAATGATGATGGCTGTTTTGGTCCAACCTTGAAAATAATGTTTTATATATGCTGATGCAATGTAATGTCACACTCAGCATATGTGTGGTAATGACTCTCAGCCACTACCAAATAAAATGTTAGCTGAATGTCTGTAAGACTGACTGCTGGGCGACCAGCTTCAATTGGATTGACTCCAAAAGGTAATCAGTTAATCAGACATTTATGTGAGTTTGATTAAAATCTGTCATGAAATATTTGGCTAAACAACAAAGTTTACTCCAAACATGTGTATAAAGCCTTTTGCATGTTTTAAAGCCAGTTTCTGGGAACTCCACAGCATGCTGGCTTGAAACACGTCAATAAGGTGCTATTTATACGACAGATTGTGTTGGCAGGCCTCAGATTGACGAAGTCTTTCGGATGAAAGACAAAATGTTTCTTCAAAGAATCTGTCCAGATGACGATTTAACCTTTTTTGTGAGTTACTCCAAACAGTTAATCACATTTTTGACACTTTTCTTGCCCATTCTGTTGGCATTTATAATTTTTGTTGTGATCATTGTCAGCTGTCCACAACAAAGTTAATATCTGTAAAAATTTGACAGACATTTTTGTGTTGGCTAATGTTTAATATCTGTGGTGACCATCTTGAATTGGTTGAAATGTATTTAGTTGTTCTTGTGCATCTAATAAATAATTTGTAAGAGTTTAATTAAACATCATTTAATGAAGTGTTAGGAAACAATCTCTTTCACTAACATTGTTGACACAGTAAAAAGATGTGAAGATTTTAAACAAACTTTTACTTGTAAGGGTGTTCATGGACAGAGCACAATACAATGTCACAGAATGAACCCCCAGCCTGTTCTTCTGTTGACTTTTATAATACCATCATCATCATCATCATAACACATGAACATTTCAGTAGTCCAGCAAATTTAAGCCAGGTCCTCTGGATGGTTTATTTTTTTATTAGATGTTTCATCCTTCATCCAAAGGACTTCATCAGTCCGAGGAGACACAACAAACTCAATTCCACAAGCAGCACACACACATAGTGGACCAACCAGTTTCATGGTGATAAGATGATTTCTGGAGTCCGCTCTCTCCCCATTGACTCCTGTGAGGTAGCCATTACCAAAGTGAAAACCATCTTATCACCACCAAACTGGTTGGTTCACTATGTGAGTGTGCTGCTTGTGTGATTGAGTTTGTTGTGGCTCCTCGGACTGATGAAGTCCTTTGGATGAAAGACGAAGTATTTCAACACAAAGAAACAGTTCGTCAGATCTGACAACTTTGTTGGATGAATCGGAATATTTCATTGGGTGTTCTCCGTCTCTCACATCCTACATTCCGTATCTGTTGTAGTGAGACGCGTGAGGTACGTGTCACTTGTTGTATGACAAATATATGAATTATATATGCATACAATATTCACGAGTTCTTCATTTTTCTGACTGTAAATGCCGTGCATTGAATTTAACAGAAATGTGAACGAGAGACGTTATTTATCTTTGACCCATCAAATGAATGGAATCATTTATTTTCAAAATCAAAGTTTAACATCAAACATTTACATTAATTTGGCAAAATATGAAAATAATAACAGACAGTTTCACAGAAAATGAACTTCAAATCACTCGGCGGTGATTTGAGGACTTTGCTTCAGACATTTCTAAAAATATCTGTACTGATTTATGAGAGAGAAGAGTTTAAGATTAAATTGAGATTTATCTTACAGAGGAAATGTGTGAGGGAATTTAATCTGTTTGACCAGAAGTTGCACGCTCCGTCAGATCTCCAGCCTGTCCACGGTACACTTTAGTCGAAGAAGAGGCCGTTACCTGGTTGATGATAGATCAGCTCAGTAAGAATCCTTTTCAACTGATATCAGCGTCTCCGTTGAAAACAGCTAAAATCCTCGAAGAGTCGTGCGTGGTTAGTTCAAAACAGAATTATAATCCCAAAACCTCTGGATTCTTCATTGCTCTGAAACTTTCAGAACCGGCTGCACTCTCAATCTGCTCATTCTGTTGGACTATCGGACCTGTTGTCAGCTCTCAATCCAACATCTCTCAGAACTCTCAATCTGTTAGACTCTAGAATTCTGGCTTGAACTGGGAAGTTGTCACATTTTAAATGAGTTTACTTCCTGTTCAATTTAGAGCTTTCTGATTCGTGGAAGGACCAGAAAGAGGTGTGTTTTTGACGTAAGGTGTTTATCAACAGTCGAGGTCAGAGAATGAAACTTGTTTAACATACAGAAAAGATTATTGCAGAAGCAGCAGACTTTTTGGAGTCTCACACTTTGTAATCTTCTGAAAAAGTTTAAACATGACATTTCTTCTTCAGTAAACATTTAGCTGACCGAAGCCTCAACTTTCACACACTTACGACTTGCTCATTTCAGACAGAAAATCAAGAAAGGCATATTCAGGTGATTTCTTCTCTGAATGAGGAATAAAAATCATTACTTACTGTTTATGTAAAATAAAAATGAGTAGTTCTTTTCAACCTGTAAAGCATTGAGTGAACTAACACAATTTGATTATCAAAACATTTGTAAGACAGCAATGATTATAAAGAATTGTCTTTTCTGCTTGATTAATTCAAGAAAGAAAGTTCATCAGATGGCCCAGACTTATTCAGATCAATGAAAATAACAGTCTCTGTCCATCTGGTAGATTTGAGGTCATCTGGTTCACTACACTGTCATGATGGCGTCAGGGAGACGTTGCTCAGAATGGTGTGTTCAGTCCGAGTCAGCCTCCAGGTCTAGATGAAGTTTTATGAGAGACAGCAGGGGAGCTTCTGAGTCACAATATAAAAGCATTCACGTTTTAATTATTCACGATCTAAAATAATTTCTAACAGGAAGTTTGTTGGGGCAGCACGTGGCACAACTGGTAGAGCTGCTGCCTCTCAGCGAGCAGGTCCCTGGTTCAAACCCCGGTCCAGGGGCCTTTCTGGGTGGAGTTTGCATGTTCTCTCCGTGCATGCGTGGGTTTCCTCCGGGTACTCCGGTTTCCTCCCACAGACCAAAAACATGCATGTTAGGCTGATTGGTAACTAAATTGTCCCTAGGTGTGAGTGAGAGAGAGTAAATGGTTGTTTGTCTCGTTTGTCTCTATGTGGCCCTGTAATGGACTTGCGACCTGTCCAGGGTGTACCCCGCCTCTCGCCCAGTGATTGCCGGACATGGGCACCGGCGACCCCTGTGACCCAAAATGGAAGAAGCATGTTGTTGTTCCTGAAATATTTTCCTTACAGACATAGAGTTGTCCCGCTCCCCTCAGACAGGAGGTTAAAGAGCAAGCGTAGAACCACTAAACTGAGGAACAGCTTCTACCCTGAAGCTGTTAGACTCATGAATATCTAACCAGAAAAATCACTGTAATTCAGAGATTCTTTATTTGTCATTTGCACCCCGTGAGGTACATGTGGTGGAACGAAATAATGTACACAGGGCCCAGTTACATCCAACAATAAAAATGTAAAAGAAAAAACAGCAATAAGATCTAATATATGAACTAAGAAAAACATCAACTAAATATACACTAAGCACTAATAGCATAAAAACAATACGCTGAACAGCAGCACAAACATGAGTCTGTGTGAGCAGATGAACACAAATGAACAGAGCAACATGAAACAGATCAGCAGCAACATGAAACAGATCAGCAGCAACATGACACAGATCAGCAGCAACATGATGTGATTTTTCACAGGGATATTCATGAATCTAACAGCCTCAGGGTAGAAGCTGTTCCTCAGTCTAGTGGTTCTACACTTAACGCTCCTCAACCTCCTTCCTGAGGGGAACAGGGCAAAAAGTGTGTGCGCTGGGTGAGTGGGGTCCTTCATGATGCAGATGGTCCTTTTCCTGCATCTGGAGGTGTAGATGTCTGTGATGGTGGAAAAGCAACTTTGATTGGTGATATGTGCTGCTGATTATCCATGCTGCTGATCTCATGCTGCTAATTATTTCATGCTGCTGTATTCATTCATTCGTACTCATCTACCCACAAAGACTCATGTTCGTGCTGCTGTTGTTCGGCATATTGTTAGTTACTAGAGGATATCTTAGATCCTTATTTACTGTTTCTTTTTACAATTGATATTTTTGCTATTGTTGGATGTAACTGGGACCCTGCGTACACAATGCCGTTCCACTTTGTGCTGTGAATGACAATAAAGAACCTTGAAATGACCAATGGCAAAATTTTGACTAAAATTATTTTGCAATCTGTTAACATTTAGATAATGGGTTGAGGCTCCGTCTCAGCTTTTATCATACCTAATCTTATGTTATTGTTTATAAAACTGACCAAGTTTTAGCTATTTTTGTGACTTGTAACAGTTCAAATACCAATAGTAAGCAGTTGTACATTCAATATGTATAGTCTATGAGTTTCATTATAATCCTTACTGACAGTGCACAGACATGGGCAAAAACATAATCGCCCACCTTTTTTGCAGTGCTTATTAACATTTCTAGTTAACAAAAAGCATCCTAACTTGAGTAAAACCGGTAGTGCACATGAAATAATTGTCAGTAATACTGTAGCTTTCAGAGTGGCATTAAGCTGCCCCGTTAAGCATTATTTACGATGCTCTATTTTCAAACGTGTTGGTACTTAAAGGGCTTTGAGAGCATCTGACAGCTAAGTGTTTGTGTTTTGTTGTTCCCATCTATCACTGCCTGGCTTCTGCAAACCCTGCTATGTTTTTTATGATCAAAACACAAATACACGGTGTCAATTCTGCGTGCACGAAACAAAGTAGAACGCTCCGTACAAGAGAAGCTCGCCTAGGGCTAGTCTTTTTGAAATTAAAAGCATGTCTCTTTGTTCAGCTCCACATCCAGGAATGAGGGAGAGAATGTGAGTGTTGCGCACAGGGAAGAGGAGCGCCGAACAAGTGCTGTGATTTTCCTGGCCAGGGAATCACAGAGACCCTTTTATCTGTTTCCCTCCATCAGGAGACATCCAGCAGGAAAGGTAGGAGGATTAGATTAGCTGGAGAAAAGGAGAGAGTGACTTTTCTAATCCTGACAGGCTTTTCAGAGGTGCACCCAAAACATGGAGAATGCAGCGGGGAGCTGGGATCAGGAGGGGAGGGAGCTTAATGGTTTGCCTCAGTAAACTCTTCACACTTGCATGAAAGTGGTTCCAGCAAACGGATTAGTCAGAGTATAATTACAGTTGTGGGCCTCAGATGTATCCAAACGTGTGCTGAAAGGGTTAGAGCGCATTGCCTCTGTCTTTTAGCACAGCTAACTGTTTTTAGTGAAGATCAAAGAAAAGTTTATGGCACTAATGTGGATCTGTTAAGGTTTTAATGAGCTGCTTGTTTTAATTTATCTGCATTCATTCCAAACCCACTCCCTCCCATATTTGGCATCTTAACTAAATGGAAAAACCTTGCTTTAATTAAAATAATACATGTTCAGTTGATGCTGGATGATAATTTTATGCTAGAGATTAAATCTTAGATTGCCTCATGTGGAGAAATAGACATTTTGGTCAAATCCTGGAAATACAGTTATGCACAATCTCATGCAATACGTTGTATGACCTCATAAAATCAATCATTTAGAGCTTGGAGTGTGTGTTGTGAATGATTGTCTGCTACTATTGCACATACTTTTATAGAAGGGAAGTCTGAGATTGTCATCAATGTATGTTCCCATACAATGGCAAAATTATTTCTCTGCATTTAACCCATCACACCAGAGATACACCCAGGTGGAGCAGTGGGCAGCTATGCAAGTGCCCGGCGAGCAATTAGGGATTAGGTGTCTTGCTCAAACACCACGACTTGTGGGAATGGCTCGGAATTGAACTGCAACTTCCTGGTCCCAAGTCGGCTGCCCTACCTCTCCCCTATCTCAACCCCTTTTAGTACAATAGTTGTCAAATGCACTGAGGTATACTGTAGCCAGATTTGTCTGCTAAGATTACTTACCCATCAATGTGGCTTGACTGCAAAAGCTAATCAATTGCAGATGCAATGCCAACATATGATCCGAGAGTTTCAAGTAATATCTCAAGATGTTACAAACTGTGTTGTGAATTAACCTCAACCACTACCACATGATATTTAAACTTGACTGATTTACAGCCATTTTTTAAGCCCAGTTTAATGGGATTCACTCCAAAGATATATCAGTAGTAGTATAGTAGTGAAGGTTTAGTATATTTAGTGATTACTTCTGAGAGTTTCACTAAAATTTGTTAAGTGATTCAGGAGATATTTGAGAGAAACAAAGGCAGAGAGGCAAGAACACCAACATCAACATTCACCTTTTGACATCGAGTGATAATCACATTTAAAGTAAAATCAAATGCATCTATGGTTTACACATCTCTTGCAATAGCAATCTTTTAATGTTACACATCTGTCTAATTTACTAAATGAATTCAAAGGGAGATTTGCACCTCGAGCTTGGTTGTCAACCAAACGTCTTTTTTTGTGCTGGCACAGTTTAACAGCATTTAAATGATAAGTTATATAGTAATTAAAGGAAAACCTGCCCAAATTTAGGTAAATAGCTCTTAAGGCAATAAAGCTTTTGACTGTGAAAGGCCAAAGGCGCTTAGGCTATACATTTAGCATCAAACAAGTGATGTCGCCTGAGAGCTGGTAGTAATTATGTCTCATGAGAAAAACTAAAGAAGAGAAGAAATCTCACATTTATTTTAAGCAAGAAGACTTGACAGCAAAATTATAATTCATCTTCTCCTCCAGTAATGAGTTAAACAGTAAATAAATCCAGTTGTAACTGTTTTACTTTCAAAATAAACATTTAATTACTCATTTAATTACAGCATTAACAACACATAAAGGAGTTATTATCACAGTTGTAAGGAGTGTCTCTGTCCTTCATCTTTAAGAATCTGTGACGGAACATTTTTCTGTTTCTTTCTGCCACTTTTGTGTCTGATGTCTTCAATGGTCATAGTTAAACTGCAGCAAGAACGTTTGTGTTCTGATGCATACAAAGGGTAAACTACTCGTACCTGCTGAGGTGGCTAGCAAGTTTGTGCCAGATTATATTTAATGTGACTTGCTTTATAAATATGAAATTTATAAATATGAAATGTATAAATATGAAAGATAGTTGGGTGAAATAAAAGTAGCTGAAAAGGTGTTCTGTTCAGTCTTAGTGAACCGACTCACGAATGTGTTGAAACATCTGTTGATTCATATTTTAACATTTTGTTTTATTGTTTAGAAACTGATTAGAAAAACCGCTGGCATTTTGAAAGCAAAATGTTTTTTCATTTTTCTAAAATATGTAACAGCTCAAGGGCTGATGCAGATGTTTCCGTTTGTCATTACTGCCCGCCACCACAGGCAAATGGGCAATAAGGTTTTGGACCATCCAACAATTTTCAGTCAGGTCATCTGGACAGTTTATTTATTTATTTATTTTTTTTGTGCTGAAACATTTCACCTTCCATCCAGACGGCTTCATCAGTCAAGGAAACACACAACACAAACCTGATTATTCCCCGAAACAGCTTACTCCAAAGTGGAACAAACCAGTTATGTTTATAGGTGAAATGTTTCAGCACAAAAAAAAAAAAAGAAACTGTCCAGATGACCTGACTGAAAATTGTTGGATTGAATACCTGGATTATTGAGCATGGACTTTTTTTTTTTAATAATAAGTGTTTGTTGTTGTATTATTTGCATATTGTAGATTTTTACAAAGTCATGCATTGTTTGAAAATGATGACACATGGACAGAAACATATTCTGCTTGGTTAATGTTCATACCATTGATGCAGTGATGTTCTGGAACTGATTGTTGCTAAAATCTGGGTAATCTTGTTCTTTTTTAAATTTGTGAGTAAAAATTTCATAATTTCATTCATCAGGCCATATGAGTCTTTTAGACTTTGATGGCTTTATTCTTAAAGGAAGTTCAGTTGAGGGAAAAGCACTTCTAAATTTTACTTACACTGTTTAAAAACTTGTGAATTTGACATAGCTTGCATAATTTAGATGTGTCATGTTTTTATGAATTTACGGTGATTATATACTGTTAAAAAAGTGAATTCCAATAAAAGAAGCTGCAAAAACATCATTAAAGTTGTGGTTTTGTGCTTTCTAAGATTAATTTCTACATAACACACCGATGCATTGGCGAACCAGAGGTAACTCTCCCGAAGCTTGCCAATTAATCACCTCAAAATAATAAACGATAAAAATGTGGAAAACCAGAAAACTGTAAATTATTAAAATATAACTCATGTATATTTCACTATCTATGTGTTGGCTGTTTCTATGCATTCTGTGATAATGTATTAAGTATGGCAATGCTCTGGAGGATTTATTAGTTTAACGTTGTGTGAACAACTGTATCACAAGATGGTAATAATGGGGAATTGTTGTTATTATGTTCATTTTATGGTTTGGATGAGTAAAAGAGGACACGAGCCAGGGCTGGACAGAGAGGCAGATTGTCTTGTCTCAGGAACAAGTTTGTGATGAATTCTGTTGATGTCACTAAATAATTAACACAAATTTCCTAAATTTTGTTATGTTTGAGGGCAGCACATTGGCTCAGTTGGTAGAACTGTTGCCTCTTAGTGAGAAGGTTGCCACTTCCAATCCTGGCCTGGGACCTTTCTGGGTTTCCTCCCACAGACCAAAAACATGCATGTTAGGCTGATTGGTAACTCTAAACTGTCCCTAGGTGTGAGTGAGAGAGTGAATGGTTGTTTGTCTCTATGTGTCCCTGTGATCGACTGGAGACCTGTCCAGGGTGTCCCCAGCTTCTAACACATTGACTGTTGGATATAGGCACCAGTGACCCCCCTGTGACCCACAAAGGGAGAAGCGGGTAAAGATAATGGATGGTTGTCATATGGATGTCATGTTTGAATCGTATTTGGTTTCCATGTTTTTTCATTAGGTCCCAGAGGTGAAGCTCTGCATCATGGCCAGTCTGGGACCCTGCCCCGCTTCCTGGAGGAGCCCGTTGATGCCTACATTATTAAAAGCAACCCCATCATGCTGCGGTGTCAAGCCCGGCCTGCGCTCCAGATCTTCTTCAAGTGCAATGGAGAGTGGGTCCACCAGAGCCAACACATGTCTCAGGAGATCACTGATGTTGTGACAGGTAAGGTCAAATAACGGAAAAGCTCTTTCTCTCTGCTGACCCCTTCACTTGGGTGATCTTTGTAAAGATGTATGTATAAATCCATGATTTTGAAGCAGTGCTAAACTAATTACAACACATTAATTTATCATAGAAGAGGTGTCCTTTTCTTATTCAAAGGTTTTTTTAGGACTTTGTTTTGAAAAGACATATCTTCTGTCACTTTGTGCTCAAGTATGTTGAACTTTCCTCAATATTTCACTTCTGTACCTGTTTCACCACGGCTGTCTTTTAAATGACATCGAACATTCATGCCAGGATCACTGTCTGGACTGAAGCTTGAAGGTGTTTCCACACCTGCAAATTGTTTTGAATAAAAACTGGAGCTGAATATTAAAAAAAATAATAATGCTAATGTCAGTTTCAGGGTTGTAAGGCTGCCAAGATGGAGAAACTCCAAGGGGGTTCAATCCAAAACACTAATACTGCAACAACTTTATTTACATCAATTAGAATTTGTGCTTTTTTTCCCCCCAAGATTGTTTTGTTTGTATACATATATTTTTTTTGTTCACTTTCTGTAGTGTGATCCATGATTAAAGTATGAAGCACCAGGGGTCCCCACCACCAACACCAGAGCATTATCTGGAGTTAACTTCACCACAACACTTTCAGATCATTCAAAGAAAGAATTAGAATAAAAAAGTAAAGTACAATTAAAGGTACACTCTGCAACTGTTTCAGCTTGACACCCACATCTCATTGTTATGCCTTTTGTGTCTTGCATTTTTACATTGTGTTTGCAATATGTAGAAAATATCATCACAACATTCATCTGATATTCTAACACACAGCATGATCTCCAGTAGATTGGAAATATTTCTGGGTCATTGAAAGTTTCTGTAGCACAAACATATGAATTAAATAAATGCCTTGTATCTGACAAAGTAGAAAAAAAATCTTAATTTATAAAGAAAACCAGTTGTTGAGGAAATTTATGGGATGCCGTGTCAGTTATAGAATGGCTTCTTCATCTATGCAGTGGTTCTTAAACTGGGGTTCACAAAAAAAAATTGTAATTGTTTTTTGTTTACAAGCACGTAGATGTTCAACAACCTGTTAAAATACACAAAAATGCAGGAAGACACATCTACAGTACTTTATTAAACAATTTCTGAGGGAGGAACCCCCCCTCCCCCCCCCCCCGCCCGCACATTCCAGCATCAGTCAGTTCATAAATGAAGCCCTGTTGACAACCTGTTCTGATTCTGTTCAGTTTTATGTAAAGAGTTTTCTGTGGTGATACATTTGGGGGAGTGGTGGCACAGAGGCTAGAGAAGATGGACCTGTGATCAGACAGTCGCAGGTTCAACTCCTGGTACCGTCAACATCAAAATGTGGGTGGAAAAGGTGAAACACTCACACCTGCCTCGATCCTCATTTGCCCCACTCTGGGCCCTTGAGCAAGGCCCACAACCTCCACCATCTGCTCCCAAAAACAGATCTCTCTTGAAAATGAGTTCTCGTGACTCAATGACACTACCTGTATAAATAAAAGGTAAATTAAATAAACAATAATTTATGTGAATAGGTAAAGTTTTAAAGTGGTTTTTGATACTGTTCATTTTCTCAAAACTGTAATTTTTGGAAGTTGAAATTTAATTTTTTGTTAATTTAGTGTGTACTGAATGAAAAATACATCATGCTTAAAAGTATAAAAATTGTATTAACACTATTAAAGAACAGGTCTTAAGTATTTGTTACACAAATATTTCCATTGCATTAAAGAGACAAATTTAAGAAAATTATTTACTAAACATGAGGGTGATGAGGGGTCCCTGAACCCAAAAAGTTTGAGCACCCCTGATCTGAAGAATATATTGTGAAGTGACATTACAGAAAACAAAACAAACAAAAAATTAATAAACAAAAACAAAAAAACTTAAGTCAAACTTGAACAAGTTCTCGCCCTGTGACTGGGTCTCAGCTAAAGGCTGAGCTGTGAGGAACTCCATTCAAATTAGGCTTTTTGTTGGTTTTATCATTGTATTTTAAAACAATTTCTAAAATGGACTTTTGCTAAAAAGTTATGTTCAGTTTTTGCAGTAGATGTGAAGATAAACAAACACATTTAATTTGTTGGTTTAAGACAAAGAAACAATTTATTTTTGTAACTCGTGAATTAATTCTTCAAGTAGTGAATTACGACAGAGCAGACGTTCAACTCTGAACACATTTGTCTCCCTTTTTTCTTGCACACGGCATGTCGCTGACATTTTAGACCAATGTTTTCAGCTTTAAGATGAGACTTTGAACCCTGAATGCAATCTACAAGTGATGCAACTTCCTGAAATACAGTTGTTGTTGCCATTTTAACTTCAAATGAATCCATTAAAATCACAAAGAAAACCATCCCTTTTTTTTTTACTACCTTTGGCTCTTCATGTTGCATCAGTCCATGGAGGAAATAAAGGATTCCCTTTTGTTTATACACCAAAGTGAACAATGCTGTTTTCTACTAAAATTGCTTTTGTTGGAAATCCATCTGGTGATGTCAAATGTAGCAAAGTTTTGTTTATAATTCCAGCGAGGACAAAAAGCTCATTGTTTGGTTATGTGTGCAAAAAAAAAAGACAAGCATTTAGGTATCTAGGACCCTCATTAATTTATCTCCTCATTTGTGTCAGGTCCGATTGAATGTAAAATATTTATGAAGCTCCTTTTGCTGCAATTAGTGCAACAGTGCCGATGCTTCACTTAACTCACAGCACCAAGCGTTATCTCCCCTAAGAGTTACTACTCGAGTTCCTCATTTATACCGACTCTGCTGTGGATTCATAGCTTTCCTCCCATCTGGCTTCTTGTCGCCATTCATATCTGTTTCCACTGGGACAGGCGCAGGGAGGAGAGCGACTGAAAGAAAAGTATCTCATAAAATAAAACGCTCTGCTGGGACCTGGACTGTGGCAGGATGTATCCTCCTAACCATAACGCACAGAAAGATGTAACAGGATGCATCTGGGATGGAAGCATTTTATTAGACTTTTGTAGCCTTAACTATTCCAAAAATGTGGGAGAATCAAAGAAATAAAAACTGTTAACGACTTGTTCTCAGTATGCTTCTCTTCTGCTGTTCTCAAGGCTGTTTTCCATTACTTTGAGACAGCTGTTGTGTCTGGGATGAAAGCTGCAAAAGAAATGTCTTATAGACATGCAGCTCTCGCAAAGTTTGCATTTAGTCTTGGTTGTGTGGGGAAGCTTGTTCAAACTGCTTCAGAAAGTCATAACTTGATTATCCTACCAGGAGAGAAGATATACTTTTATTGGGTCCTGTCTCTTTGCACAATATCTTTGAAACATTAGAGGAGTCTTTTATTGAACTTAACTGAGCAAATGTAGTTTATTAAAGCAGATGAATCAAAGTGAGTGAATTCTAAGTTGACTCTATTTAAAAACATAAAAGAACTGGTTTGTTTTGTGACAGCCAGAGCAAGCCGTCTCTTTAAACACGTGGGAACATCCCTCAAGGGAATTTTGAGTTTCTGTAAAGAACTGTTGTTCAAAAAGACACTTTATTTAGACAGATCTCAGCTTTTACTTGAGTTTTACTTGCAGCAGTGGTGTAGTTTATGTGATATGAAGGCATACGGAGTATACCCACTAGAAAAGCTTGGGCATTTCAGTATACCCACTTAAAAGTGCCCAATGATATGTGACATATTGTTGGGCTGCATCATTGTCCAGGTAAGGTAATATAATGTTACCTGCTAAATGTTGTTTTTTTTTGTTGTTTTTTTATTGCTTTTGGAAAAAAATTTGAATCAAATTTTTTTTTTTTTTTGGATGATTGTTTCCTCTAATATTGGATGCTGTAGAGCTGGAAGGATTTTTACTGATTTTTTTTTTTTTTTTACTTTTGGAAATTTGTTTTGATGCGTAACCATAACAACAAGGTTTTTTTTTTGGGGGGGGGGGGGGGGGGTTACACCTGGGAGCTGCTGATTAACATTTTAAAGCTCAAAAATGTCTACCTCAACTACAGCCCCAAATCTCATATGAGTTGAAAAAGAGGCTCTGTGTATGCATTCCCATCTACCTGCCGGTTGTGCTCGAGTGCCTGACCACTGAGATCATAAGATCTCCTAAGGAGATCCTGGAACTAGCAGGAAACACAGCTTGTGACAGCAGAAGGACGGGATCGTCCACTGACGCCTGCAGCCAGCTGTCCTCAGCGACGAGGAGCTCGGCAGTCTTATGGGAGGAGTGTCCATCACTCTGGGAGGAATTCTGCCTGGCATTTGGGCAGTCCTGCAGCCTCGGGGAACCAAGGTCAGCCGAGTCTGGGTGGACAGATCAGATGGCACCTGTGGTTAATTTCTTCAGATCCACTGTGGGATGGACCTTTAGAAGAAATCCTTCCTGCCTACAGCCATCAACATCTATAACATCTCTTAACTAAACAAGGATAACGAGTTAAAATAACATTTAATTTCCCTTTGGGATTAATAAAGTATTTTTGAATCAAATTGAATTTGTCAACACATTTGGAACATTTTATAGACACACTAAGTTGGTTCAACCTGTTTTTGTATAATTAATACTTCAGTACTTACTACTTAATACTTGAACACGTTTGGCTTTGATACTGTTTTATAAATTCTATAGCATGTTTTTAATACAAGGCCAAATGTTGTACAAAATTTGTTGAACATTTATTCAAATATAAGCATCACAGAACTTTTGAAATGTTCAATATGCTTAAAAATCAAAATAAATTAACAAATACATTGTACTAACTGGTGTACTTCGGTTTCTAAGCACAGTATACCCAGTACAAAAATGTAGACTACACCACTGATTTCCAGTAAATTAGTATTTTAATGTTGCCTATCTATCACTGCTGTTTTAATTAAATATGTTTATTTGTGGATCTTCTTTGCAATGCCAAATGGCATTTCTGATTCACAGAGTGACATTTATAAACAATGCTGCATAAAAGTTTAACCACACTAAATTTGGATCGATATAGGAATTGAGAATTTAGAACATTTTTGGCTTTTGGCTCCTGCTTGGCAAATGAAGATTATTAACAAAGATTATGTATTTTAATTACAATTATCCATCTATCCATTATCTTTACTTACTTCTTCCATTTTGGGTCGCGGGGGTCGCTGGTGCCCATGTCCAACCATAACTGTGCGAGAGGGGGGAAATAGTTACGATAGTTACAGGCAGTTATGAATCCTAATGCACTATGATAGACAGCATCCAACATCTGCAGAGTGCTTGTAGGAGCGTTCATGTAAATAATGTCACCGTAGTCCATGGAGGGAAGGAAAGTCACAGATACAAGGCATTGCCTAGCATTGAGTTAGACAGGGTCTATTTCTGAAAATGAAACTCAATTTAACTTTGTTTCTTTACCAAGTTTTTGACGTGGGGCTAAAAAGAGAGATGTGAATCGACCAAGATAACCTAATATTTGTAGAAATTGAGAAACTCATTAGGGGCACCATTCAAGGATAAAATCAAAGGAAGAACTGCTGGAACCAACTTCCTATTTGAAAACAGCATCCCTTTGGTTTTGTCAGTGTTTAGGACAAGTTTGAGATGGAACAAATCTGACTGGATGATGTCAAAAACAGATTGCAAAAGCTGAAAAACCTTAGCAAATTTTAGCTCAACAATAAACAACTGTGTCATCTGCTTAGAAATGTAAGGATGCATCAGGGATGGTCTGACCTACATTACCTATGTAGATTGTGACGAGGGTGGGTCCTAAGACTGAGCCTTGTGGTACACCATTTTTAACCTTTAAATAACTGGAAGAAGTACCATTATGTAGAACACTGCCGCGGATCTGAGGCACAGTTAGTGAACCAACCAATGGTGTGATCTGAGAAATCAATTTCTGAGAGCTTATGACACAAGATGTTATGAGCCACAGTGTCAAAAGCTTTAGACTGGTATAAGTAAAGTGCAGCACAATAATCCTTAGCGTCCAATGCTTCAACGATGAGGCAATATTTGAATGTGAAACTGCAGCTTTTGTTTGAGGTGGGGGATAGAGTCAATGATGCAGATAGGTGAAAGCAAGGAGTCAGATCCTCTCAGACAGAAGGGGGAGGCTCAAAGTGAAAAATTACAAAGAAAAATTGATTCTGAATCAGACAGTGAGGACTTTGGTAATAATATGGGTGATCTATTATTAGATTCAGAAGAGGAAAGAGGAAAAGAGCACTAATAATGCCACACTCCTGCCTGTGCCCGATTCCTAACGTGACATCTGAATATTTGCTAGTGTAGCATTCTTTTTCACTGGTTTTTCATTTTGAAGGAAGAAGATTTTTTTATAAGCTTGAAAAATTATTGGCAATTGTTTGGTTAGTCATTAGCCTAGCCTGGATTAAGACTTTTGCCTCTTTCCCCAAACATATTGCTATAAAATTGATCTACTGTAGCTGATAAGGAACAAACTACTGATAACTCAAAGAGAGAACATTGTTTAAAAAATGAAATGTTTTAGAATAGAAGCAAACTGACATTAACATAAGCATGAAGTTGTGATCCTCAGTCTTTAAATATTGACCCAAAACTTTAAATGCTTTAAGTAAAGTTTTTTTAAGCATTCACTAGAGAATGAAATGTTCCCAAATTGATTTCCAAGTAGACACCAAGCCTGCACACGTTCCCTCTGACAGCAGTAAATAATATGAAGTCTTTAAACTGTCATTTCTTATCACATAATTGAATTTACTCAGAATAAGTTTTAGGCTTAAAATTGATCATTTAAAATATTGGAAATAAACATTCAATTAGAATAAAAACAAAACGTTGGTTACGTACTGTAACCCCAGATTCTATGAGTATAGGTGCAGCCCTTTAAGACTTTCGCTAGTGGGTTTATCCCGTCATGCGCAGCACAACACTGAAAACTTTAGTGTGGGCCCCACCCCCGGTCCGTATAAATTACGGTAAGACCAGGCAATCGGCTCCCAAATAACATTTTTTCTTCAGCCATTTAGGAACCAGTGAGGCCCAGAGCTTAAAGGGCTGCGCCTATACTCATAGAATCTGGGGTTACCGTACATAACCAACGTTCTATTTCATATAGGCTTCGCCCTTTAAGGCTATCGCTAGTGGGTTAAAGGCGGAGCAGGATGTAGTCTATGCCTCACTGGGTCCTTTCAGACACAACATGAAGCACCTGCTTGCACATAAAAAAACATTTCATCACTCAGCCTTCTGAGTGCGTAATTACTCGCTGCGTAATTGCATGCTCCATGCGCAGGAGCGCACCGGAGAAGATCTCTGGTGAGGAAAAAGGCTGAGACAGCAGACCTGCTGCTGTGAATAGGAACAATGGAGGATACGAATTGTAACTGTGTAACAATGAACAGAGCAGACCAACAGCTCCTCAGGATGAACCGATTAATAACAATAAAATCAGCAGTCATGAACTTGTGGCTGATAATAAATATCTCACACTGCGACTGCATGCAGGCAGGTGTGAGCTCAAAAGTGAGGCTCCATGAAACAAATAATATTCATTCTGTCAGAACCCTGACATGGAGAAAGTAGAAACATCACGTAGATAAAAACGAATAATTGAACACGGCGATGACCAGGCAGCCACCATACAAATATCCTCCACTGTCATCCCTCCATGCAGGGCCTTGGAGGATGAAAACCCTCTGGTGGAATGCGCTGAGATTTTCTGGAGGATCCAGCCCAGATTAACTGTAAGCTTCAGAAATAGCCTCACGCAACCAGTGTGAGAGGCGATGTGTGGATAGAGGGCGTCCTGAAGAGCTGTCCCTGTAATGCACTAACATACACTGAAAGCAGCGCAGAGCGGCCGTGTGCACCACGTAACACGAAAACACTTGCATGGGACAGAAGGAGGTGAGATGTTGCTTCCTCCTCAGAATTATGAGGAAGAGTATAAAACCCATCCAAGGTTATCACTCTCGATCTGAATGAGCTTGTGATACTTTTCAGAGCAGGGTTAAAACGCAGTACAGCTGAGCTGCCATCAGCCTCAATTCTGAGACATGAGGGAGCAACAGAGAGAGCAGATAATCACTCACTCTCTTTGCCAACATCAGCGCTAACAGCAGGGCTGTTTTAAATTATAGAAATTTAAGTAAAGCCTGATCTAAAGGCTCGGAAGAAGCTTTGATCAGAGCATGCAGGACCATCGTTAGGTCTCACTATGGAGCTAGTGGACGTGACACAGGTCTGTGTCTCTGTACATCTTTCAGAAAAACCTTCATCAGCAGGTGGTTAAGAACTGTTCGTCACCGAAAAACCTTGTGACAGGAAGAAATAGCTGCAGCATAAGTTTTAATTGTGCTGAACGCTAAATTTCTGTCCATCAGTTGCTGTATAAATGACAGCACGCCACCTAGTGGACATGAAATGGCCTCCACACCTTTCACTGCGCACCAGCGCTGAAAAACTGTCCACTTAATGTGTACAGCGTTGTGGTGGAAGTAGCTCGTGCACCCTGAAAAGTACGCACCACATCCTGTGGAAGGCCCATCTTTTCTAAACAGATCCATTCAGCGGCCAGACCCAAAGATGATGACCTATTTTTGAGTAACTCCTAATAGCTCTTCCTGCCTGGAGGAGAGTGCCCCCCCCCCCCCCCCACACACACACACACACATCAGTTTCCACAGCCGACCCGATATCAGTCGCTGACTGACAGATTTGGGAACCACGAAGCGCTTATGCATTCGGGAGCTACGAGGATGACTGACGGTTCTTCCTCCCGGACCCGGCCCAGGGTCCGTGATATCAGCAGGACTGGAGGGAATGCATAAAGGAGCATTTTTGGCCACGGGCTAAGAGCGAAGGCGTCCACTCCTAATGGTGGGTCGTCTCGTGGGCTCAGTGCGAACCATAATTGACACTGGGTGTTCTCCCGTGTGGCGGACAGATCCACAGCTGCTCGGCCAAATCTGCTCCAAATCCGAGAAATCAGCTCAGGATGGAGGTTCTAGTCTCTGTGGTGGGGACCGCCCCTCGACATGATATCTGCTCGCCTGTTCAGGACGCTGGGAATTCAATTCAATTCAAATATACTTTAATCCCAAAGGGAAATTATTTAATATGTGCAATATGGCCTCTTTGAGATGCTGTAGGCCACCAGAGCAATGTTGTTGTTCACCGCAACTGCCTGGGATGTGCACTAATGATCTCAGTTGGAGAGCTTTGTCACTCTCTGGTCATGCTTCCCTGCAGGGATAGGTTGTCGGTCCATCCTGGATTTGACGGAAAAACACCGATCGGTAAAACCCTCCACTCTGGAGATGGAGGTGAAGGGGGGAGACGGATGTCTTCAGCTTGCCTGGCCCAGCTGCAGCCTCGTTCCAGTGTGACGCCACAGCTGGACAGCGAGGCCAGATGGGATCAGGGCGACGAGCCGGGGCAGAGCCAAACCTTTCCGCCAAATCATCCTATCAGGGCAGAGGGAGGCGAGGGACGGAAAAGTCCCTTTGTGTTAGCAGCCTCCTGGATTATGCCGGGCAGCTCCAAGAGGAGGGCACCGATGGCTGGGAGTGGTGTGGTCACTGACATGGGAAGTCCCGAGGTGGCTGAGTATCCGCTCGACCGCTCTTCTTCCGTTACTATGCTCTCTAGGAGGGAAGGGGCAGCGAGGTTGTTTCCAGTATCACCTTTCTCGGAGGAGTCATTCAATTCACTGCGTGACTCTGCGTCAAAGAAAGGTGGTGGCGTCGTCCCGCGCATAGCATCTCGCCACAGAAAAACACTCAGCGGAGCTGCTCCCCACATTGTCTTTTTCAAGGGAATCATCCGATTCAACGCGAGGAAAAAACGCTAGAAAAGGCGATGGCGTCGTCCAGCGGGTAGCGGCCCTCCACAGAAAAAACACTCAGCGGAGCTGCTGCTAACATCGCTTTTTTTTGAGGGAATCATCCGATTCACCGCAAGAAAAAACGTTAGAAAAGGTGATGGCGTCGTCCAGCAGGTAGCGGCCCGCCACGGAAAAACACTCCTTGGCACTTACCTTGAACAAGGCTGCTCGTCTCTGCTTCTCCTCAGGAAGGAAAAGCTCACTGGGACAGCAGGAGGTTGGCGTGGCAGAGACCAAGGCATCCTTAGCAAAGGTTGTGCCGGTCAAAGCTGGACATCTTTTCCTTCTTCGTTCTTCTGACAGTGCTAGCTAGCTGGCTGAAGAAAAAATGGGAGCCAATTGCCCGGTCTTACCGTAATTTATACGGACCAGGGGTGGGGCCCACACAGCCGGTGGGCATGGACTAAAGTTTTCAGTGCTGTGCTGCGCGCAATGGGATAAACCCACTAGTGATAGCCTTAAAGGGCGAAGCCTATACAAAATAGAACAGTAAAATTATTATTTTCATCATCTTGTTCCTCTCAGTTATATTATGTGTATTCTGTTAACTGCTTTACTGATGCAATGTGAAAGAATAGTTTTATAAGTTATCTCATTGTAACTCTGCTGAAATCTAGCGTTTGCACTTATCACTTAAATTTCTAAAGTTATTTTGCCTTTCCCAAAAACTAAGTAAAATTTCATAACTCTTTTTTTGTCAACAAACTGGTTATTGTTTGTTTTTTCCGTTAGGTTCACTACAATCATTGCCAACCACTAAAAGGAAAAACTGCAATAGTGTGTGTGTGTGGGTGGGAGGGGTGTGTTAGCAAAATATTTCATGAACCATGATCTATGATAAATGAAACTCAATCATTGGATGACAAGAATGGCACCTGCACTTCATGGATTTTATTCCATAAAGCTTTGGAGTCTTTAATTTCCTCATGTCTCATTTTGTGTGCTTTCAGGAGGAACAGTTTGCTGAAGGCTATAGCTCTACACCCGGAGCATACTGCTTGTGCCGAACCATTATCCAGTCATTGTTCCTGATGAGTCGTGTGTCACTTGTTCCTTTAACTCTTACCCAATCAGAAGCTGTGAACAACATTACTCTGTGGATAACGTTTTTCACCTGGATCAGTTGTAGCCTAAAGTTGCTGATGCTGATGCTGTGTACAGGCAGGTTTAGGAGAAGTGGGGGTGCACAACAAAAATTGATGGAAAAGAAGGAGGAAAAGAAACTAAAAGTGCTGGTATGCCATACTCAAGAGTGCCATCTTACTTCAAGTGCTGCCTTTATTTCAGTTGCTTGAGTATGTCCAACATAGTTGTCAGGTCATCGGGATGGTTTGTTTTTTATTAAATGTTTCATCCTTCATCCAAAGGACTTCATCAGTCCAAGGAGCCACAACAAACTCAGTCCCACAAGCAGCACAATCACATAGTGGACCAACCAGTTTGTTGGTGATAATATGGTTTCTGGGGCCCACTCTCTCCCCCGTCGACTCCTCTGAGGCTGCCATAGCCAAAGTGGTTCAAAACATCAAAGTTCATGCTCAATAATCCTTTTGACTTGACTTAATTTTGTTGGATTTTTTACCTGGATTATTGAGCATGAACTTTGCTTGAGTATACTTCCAAATTTAAAAGTCTGTAAAAAAAAGTACATTTATATTTGTTCTGACCTGGGATTTAGTGAGTTGTTTGTATCTGCCACTAACTGTGTCATCTCATAGAGAATGAGGACCCTCATGGTATGAAAATAAACACCTTTTGTTGGTTGAAACACAGCTGGTTGTTCATCCTGCTTCATCTGTTGGAAGCAGTAGAGCAGTAATGCAGCCTAATATGGTCTGAGTCCGGTGACAAAATGGCCCTCGGGTTTAGCAAGGAGGAGGAGGTTGTAGTTATTAAAGCAGTAAGCTGTGAATTAAATGCAGACAAACACAGCACATGGCACTGTATGACCAGAGGGTTTAACGATAAGGACAGATGTATTTCCCAAGGCAGTTAGGGACACATAACCAATTTTATCATGCTGTGTATTTTTCTCCAACTTTAGTCTTTTTACCTCTTTCTATCCTGTGCTACCAGTAACTTTAAGTTCTTTTACAATACACATGAGAATTAAAGGCCTAGCAATCTTTGAAGCAATGTATATCACCCGCTAGCTTTCATGCCAGAGTATTGAAATAAAATCATCTTATGCTGAGAAGGGACAGAGTAGTAGTTATACATACAGCAACATGGACAAAAATATTATCGCCTCTCTTCTTCGGTGGTGAGTGATAATAACTAGCACAATACACTGTTTATTTCAACTAAAGTCATATTTCATGTTAGTTTTCAGCTCACAGAACACATTTCCGAAAATAAAAATGTGCTTAATGCCCATGCAATGGTTCAGTACTTCATACAGGTTTTTCATTATCTCTGAGAAATAAACGAGACATCCCAGCTTCCCATGACTGAGCAGCTTGTGACAGTGTCTGACTTTTGATTTTTTTCAATTATAGCACAGAAAATAAAACTTAACTTTGTTTTTAGTTTTCAACAACTCTATATTGTTTAATCATTTGAGGTAAAATTAAAGTTCAACCTAATTCAAAAGAAAACCGACTTTTCCTATAACTGAATTCTGACCATTTTTTCTTGACACAACAAACAGTTGATACCAGATGTTGAGCAAATCATTTTTGGTCTTTAGATTCTGGGGAACATTGTTGAGCTGCAAAGTGGAGCAGTTGGTTAACGGGCATCTAGAAAGTTGTGGAGGTATGGTGCTCCACTAAAAGAAGAATTTTAGAGATTTAGCACACTAATATACAAGATGGCCCTTTGTAAAGCTAAAACTGTATATTATGTATTTTTAATAGAGGAGAACAGACACAACCCCAGTTTCTTTTTGTTTTGTAGCTAGTCTAACAAGTCCAATCTTTATTGGGTCATGCATCTCTATAACTCTAAGTAGTGATGTATTTATCCATCCATTCATCCATCCATTATCTTTTACCCGTTTATTCCATTTTTGGGTCACGGGGGTCGCTGGTGCCCATGTCCAGCAATCACTGTGCGAGGGGCGGGGTACACCCTGGACGGGTCGCAAGTCCATCACAGGGACACATAGAGACAAACGAGACAAACAACCATTCACTCTCTCACTCACACCTAGGGACAATTTAGAGTTACCAAACAGCCTAACATGCATGTTTTTGGTCTGTGGGAGGAAACCGGAGCACCCGGAGAAAACCCACGCATGCACGGAGAGAACATGCAAACTCCACCCAGAAAGGCCCCTGGACCGGGGTTTGAACCAAGGACCTTCTCGCTGAGAGGCAGCAGCTCTACCAGTTGCGCCACCGTGCTGCCCGTGATGTATTTATGATATTCTTTATAAATTAAAAATTATTTCACTTAGTTAGAAAATTCACTTCATCTTTCCAACTATTACCTCTGATTCTCAATAAAATGAGACAGCTTTAGAGGTGTCACTAGAACCTGAATTGTGTGCAGATTGTTTTTGTCCCATTGATCTTATCAATTGTCAGAAATATTAGCTTCATCCAAACTATTAACATGTCTGTTAGACCTTGTCCTAACCAATTTTCTACTTTTAAACTCAGGCAGAAGTTGTGGGTTTTGGACATGAGCACCTTAGGAGCAAACTTTACAGCCTTTCACTTTCTTGATGACATTAATTTGACCTAACATAAATAACATTGCTGTTATTCCATCCATCCATCCATCATCTTCCACTTATTCCAATGTCAGGTTGCGGGAGCAGCATTTTGAGCAGGGATGCCCAGACATCTCTTTCCGCAGCCACATCTTCCAGCACTTCTAGGAGGATTCTGAGACGTTCCCAGACTAACTGATACATATAGTCCACAGCATGTCCTGGGTCTTCCCGGGGTCTCCTATTGCAGCCCACTTGGCCCTCCAGTACTCCTCAGCTGCCTCCAGTGTCCCACCAGCCAACAAGGTCTAATAGGACTCATTCACCTTAGCAGCCTCCCAGATTTGTGGTGTCCATCACCGAGTTTGAGGATGGCCACCATGAGAAGCACAAAAAACCTTGCGGCCACAGCTCAAGGCAGCTACCTCAACAATCGAGGCTATGAACTTGGCCCACTTGGATTCAATGTCCCCCGCTTCAGCTGGAATGCAGTTAAAGCTCTCCCGGAGGTGTGAGTTGAAGATCTTTCTGATGGGTTCTTCTGCCAGGTGTTCCCAGCAAACCCTCACCACACATTTGTGCCTACCAGATCTGCCCAGTGAATAGAAAAAGTTTAGGTTGTAAGTCACATCGTCATGTGACCAAAGGGATGCTGTTTTCAAACAGGAAGTCGGTCCCAGCAGTTTTTCCTCAGATTTTATCCTTAAATGGTGTCCCCATTGAGTTTGTTGATTCCTATAGATATTTGGGTATCTTGGTCAACTCACATCTCTCTTTTAAGCTTCACGTGGAAAACCTAGTAAAGAAACTGAAAGTTAAACTGGGTTTCTTTTTCAGAAACAGATCCTGTCTAACTCTGAATGCTAGGAAACGCCTTGTTATCTGTGACGTTCCTTCCCTCCATTGATTACGGTGACATTATTTACATGAACGCTCCTACAAGAACCCTGCAGATGTTGGATGCTGTCTATCATGGTGCACTAAGATTCATAACTGGCTGTAACTACCGTACCCATCACTGCACCCTGTATTCACTGGTTAACTGGTCATCATTAACTTCAGGCAGACTCTCTCACTGGTACATTTTCATCTTTAAATCACTTCTTGGTCTGCTGCCTTCATACATCTCCTCCTACATGTCACTGCGTGAGTGCAGCTACAGCGTACGCTCTCAGGACATTATTACCTGCAGTGTTCCCTCAGTGCGGACTGAACTTGGCAAAAGGGCCTTCTCCTACTCTGCTCATGTTTCCTGGAATATCTTACAAAAAGATCTGAAGCTCTCGACCTTGACCTCTCTAAGTGGCTTTAAAAATCTGTTGGACTCCTGGCAAGGACCAATGCAGACATGTTCCTGTTTTTAGTTTTCTACATTTACCTTATAATCTAGCTGTCATCTTATTTGTAAAAAAATAAAAAATAAAAATAAAAAATCTTTATGCCTTTTTATAACTGTCTATTGGTGTCGCTGTTGTCCATTGTTGTCATCATTCTTTGTTGTTATCAGGTCTCTCTTGTAAATGAGTCCTCGAGGCTCAATGAGATTTACATGTCTAAATAAAGGTTGTGACCAAGACCAATGAGCAAGAAGTGGATCAAATGCTTCAAAGAGACCGAAAAATATAGTGCGGGGTGGGACGCCTGAAAAAGGAACAGCTGAAATCAAAAGGGGGATGGAGAAAAACGTTTGGTGCTCCTGTTCGTATCGTTCATGCCACTTGTTTATCTGGTCAACACAGTAATGATTATTATTTATTATTCCATTAAAGTTAAGTCAGGTCCTCTGGACCTTTACTTTGTGTCGAAACGTTTCATCTCTCATCCAAGAGACTTCTTCAGTCTGAGGAGCCACATCAAACTCAGTCTTTTAAGTAGCACACTTGCATAGTGGACCAACCAGTTTAGTGGTGATAAGATGGTTTCTGGAGTCTGCCCTCTCCCCCGCTACTTGTCTGAAGCAGTCATGACTTTGTTGGATTTTTTAACGGAGCATGAAGTTTGATTTTTTGAACCACTTTGGCCATGGCTACCTCAGCAGAGTCAATGGGGGAGAGGGAGGACTCAAGGAACCATCTTATCCCCATCAAAAGAGTTGGTCCATTATGTGAGTAAAGTGAGTAAACCACTTATGGGACTGAGTTTGTTGTAGCTCCTCGGACTGATGAAGTCCTTTGGTTGACAGAAGAAGCATTTCAACACAAAGAAACCATCCAGAGGACCTGACTGAACTGTGTTGGACATGTTGAAATGTTCATGTTATGTTGCTTTACATTCTTAGTCATCCTGAACATAAGTTGTGAAACAGAAGTCCATCTGTCATTAAAAACAAATAGTTCTCAATAGTTTTTTCCACCAGAAATTTGATGACTTAAGAATATTTAAGTCATAGTTACGCTCCTAAAAATGTTGGATAAAGCGAAGCAGCCCACAGTGCTCTTATTACATTCCAACAGAAAAAAACAGAACAAATAGTAGCTGACTGAGAAAGAGAAAGAAGAAATCTTTAAAGAGTTTTAAGCTAAATCAGTGTGGATCTATTGCTATCCCTCGACAGAGCCAACACGCCTACTTTAGACTTTTGTCAGATCACAGTAGAACGAGATAAATTAGGAGGGACTTGAGCTGCAGCAGAGACTGCTGCTTCTGTTTGGGCTCCATAAGGATTTTCAGCCTGTTAAAAGACTGAATGATTCCAGAGTTTGAAGCGATAAATCAATCTTTGTCACTCTGTCACATAAATCTGTTTGAGAAGTACAGCTTTGTGCATGTGGATAAAAAAGAGAGTATCTGTTAAAAAAAAAAATAATAATTCTAACATTTCTTGAATTAGCGCAAATGAGGCAATTGCGCACTATCTTTCAGGCTAGAGTTTTAGATTAAGATCATCTTGTGTTGACAAATGACAAATTTGTAGCTATTTTGATCATAAAAGTGACATTTTGCAAGACTCCTCTGATATTGCAATTCTTTACATGTGATACTTTACAATGTTTTAATGCTTGGAATATGTGTTGGGAATGACTCTCAGTTAGTACTGCATTAAATTATAGCTTCATTTCTGTAAAATTATCTTAGATTAAGTCAGTTTTGTACAGACAGTGGTTATTCTGGTTAAGGTTAATTACCATATTTTTCACTGTACACGTTGCACCGCCCTATAAGTCGCATCAGTCCAAATATGTCTAATGAAGTGAAAAATCCATAAATACGTGGCTTGGCCGTATACGTCGCATTATGAGTCACGGCTGACGCGGCGCATTTGTTACGTATCACTACTGACAACTCGGACATGTGGGCCGGCGTTGTGCCAAAAATCAATTGGTTGCCAAATGGCGGCCACAGGAACGTACAGGGAGGACTTTAACAATAATTTAACAAAATTAACACTTAAAAACAATTATTTGTTTGCTCGAAATTATAGTAAAGGTGTGTCTCAGTCTAGCTTTTACTTATTAAATACACTTTGATGGTCAAATCAGCTGCATTTCAAAGGTCGATACGCAGAAGTAGGCGCGTGCACAGGACGAATCGCTGTGCATTTCTTCAAAATTTAACAAGATACCCACCTAAAACAATTATATGTTTGCTCGACATTGTAACAAAGGTGTGTCTCAGTTGAACTTTTACTTAATAAATGCACTTCAGTGGTCAAATTAGCTGCATTCTGCCAAGGCGGAGCAGTGAAATGAAGCTGATTTGACAGTTGCTCCAATAGAGCAGGATGAAGGTGGCTGTCTATGGCAAGCCAATTGTGTCATTAATAGCCAATTTTACCTATTACATGATACAGTGGCATGCCATACTGCTCGAGTGCCATCTAGCGGCTGAAAATGGTAGAGTTCAATATTTTCAGTCAGAATGAATGAAAACAATCATATCTCAGCCAAAAATTGGTTTATAAATATGGAAAGCATCCATAAAAATGTCATTTCGGCATATAAATCGCAGGGCATGCAAATTATGCAAAAAAAGGGACTTATAGGCCGAAAATATGGTTGTTGTGGCAGCAAAACTAAATTGTGCTGACTCCAAAAGTTTATCATTGGTCAATGTGCAACCAGTAATTTTCTAAGAGTTTCTTGGAAATTTTCTCAGTTGTTCAAAAAATACAACAAAAACAGAGTTGATGTCATCAGCTAATAGAAAGACTTTAGATGAACATGTTGCAAAATGTATTATGTTGAAAGTATGTCATGGCGACAACGCTCAGCTACAACTAAAAAATCTAGCTCAGTATCTGCAAAATCTGCCAAGTTATAACCAATTTCTTGTTTTCTAAGGTAAATATTCTATCATGGCTATGTTTCATTAAAATCCATTCAATGATTTATGAAATATTACGTTGCCAGTTAAGAGTTAAAGAAAAGCAGAGAGAGAGGCTTCGAACATCTAAGTTCATGGCAAAAACCAATCTTGTTTTTAGTTTTTTTTTTTATTGCTTTATAATGTAGCTGTTTTTGTTTTGTTTTTAATGTCTTTTTTTCAATTTGTATGTGTTCTTTTGTGATTTTCTACTGTTGTCATCATGCTTTGTTTAAAACAGGTCTCTCTTTTAAATGAATCCTTGAGACTCAGTGAGACGAACCTGTATAAATAAAGGTTGAATAAGCATGAATGAATGAGAGAGAAAGAGAGAGAGAGAGAGAGAAACACAGGCAAGAAGATTGCCTCTCAAACTTTACCTTAAGTGGGCCATAGAGGAAAAAATACACTATTTAGACTAAAAAATATTGGTAAGCATTGTTACAAAGCAGAGAGCTGAGCATAAAACTCAGCTGTAAATTATGAAAAGGATAAAAATGTACCCAACACAAGTTTAACTGTGGAAATTCTGGTCTCGTCTTTCGTCTAACACTAAAGTGACGATGACAGCTCAGTCTCAAATCAAACTGTCCAGTCACACGACAGATGATTTTTCTTGCCTCCAGCTTCACTGCCGGTCCAGAAAGACAAGTATATTTTGAAGAAGGATGATGGCATTAGCGCTCCTGTGACTCAGGTGATGTCATGGAAACAAATGGTAACCATTTAGGTCTTAAGTATGAAAAGTTCATTTAATTAAACACTCACTCATTTTAACCGAGTGGATCTTAAAGTTTCAACTTTAATGATGTAGCTGTGTTTGAAAAATTCTAAACCTTTTGTCCTTTGACTGGTTGAATTTTTTTTCACCCCGCAGGCAGTTTTTTAGGATAAAATTCACCTTGTAATTGTTGAGTCACACACACGATGTGAGAGCTTTCAGTGGTGAATTTCACTCTGAGCACTATTGTTTTTGAGCCCTCTTTTTCAGCTCAAAGATCTAAGATGATTTTAGTAAACATACTTTCAGTCAGAATGACAACTGCACACTTTCTCAAAACTTGCAACATCTTTGGCATTGTGTTGTGTGACAAAATTACACATTTTAGAGTGGCCTTTTATATTGGTCAGCCACACCTGTGCAATAATCATGCGGTCTAATCAGCATCTTGAGATGTCACACCTGTGAGGTGGATGGATTATCTCGGCAAAGGAGAAGTGCTCACGAACAGATTTACATCAATTTTGAACAATATTTGAAAGAAAAAGCCCTGTTGTGTACTTGTACATAGAAAGATGTAAACCTTTGAGTTCAGCTCATGAAAAGTGGGAACAAAAACAAACATGTTACGTTTAGATTTTTGTTCAGTGATATACTTCATTAGTATGGTCATACAGTACATGACACCACGTTATAGTCATTTGAAAATGTCTAATTTCCCTCTTGATTATTTTTCAACAGCAATATTTAGACACGTTTTATGAATTATTATCCAAAAATCTCCTTTCTGGTAGAAATAGTAAAAAATTTGGTGCTATGTACCATGAAGTGAAAATAAAAGGATTATAAACAAAGATTTGTATTTTATATTGCTCATTTTGAGAAGTTTTTTTTTTTTCATCTATTTTGCTGTTAAACCTAAACAATATATAAAAAAGGATGACCAACTAATTTGCAAAAAGTCTGCACTGACCTTTTAACCCTGCTGGACAAAATGATACCATCTTAAACTGCAGCTGTGGGCCACACAAAATCACTGCAAGGGCCACAAATGGTCCTCGAGCCGCACTTTGGACACCCGTGCACTAGAGTGTCTGGACCTGAGCAATGTTTTGTGACTTTCCTAAACTTAAATAATTGTAAAATAAAAAATAGAAAGTGACGTTGAAAACGCCATGTTCAGCTTCCAGACGTGTTGTCTGCTGATGCTTTTCACTCTTTTTGTTTGATGTTCATACGAGTTCATACTATGGTAACTCTTGCAGAAGGAAGTAGCTGAAAGGACATCACTTTGAGCAGGAACTCTGGATGCAGTCAAGAAAAAGTCAGTACAGACAGATTTCTGGTACAAATAATTATTTTCAACGCAGTGCATCTTCAAGTGTAGCCTTCCTCTGTAGCTGCTGAGCTGTTTGAAAAAGCTAATCTTCATAAGGTTTTCCATCTAATCATGACTACTCTGATTTGGCCTCCCCTCAAGAAAACAACTCACTGATAAACTCCAGATTTGAACAAGATGTAGCGAGCCTTCAAAGATACAAAAGCAATCTTTTTTACTTCTTTTCTTTTTTTTCTTTTAGGAAAACGGGCTTTAGATTAAAAGAAGCAGCGATGTGCTGTGTGCTGCCACTTATCACAGAAGATGATTTGATTTCTCCTTCTATTAAAGCGCTGGAAGAGGACGAATAGATGGAAATGAGTGATAGAAGTGAAGAGATTATGGAAGAACAGACTGAAAGAAGAGAAGTGAGGGGTGAGGGAGGTGGAACAGAGGGGATATCTGTGCCTTTAGGCTCCGGCTGAAAGGATGATACCCTGATGAAGAGATAAGAGAAAGAGGACATTGGAAACAGTTAGGGTGATGGAAAAGTGAAAAAGAGGCTGAAAATGATCCCACGTTGATTATCTGGAGAAGGGGAGGAGAGCAGTTCCTGCAGATCTATTGATGAAGAGATAGTGTTTGAATGTGGGCTGAGGAAGTATGGATGTCTCTTCCTGTTGATGCCCTGTCAGAGATCGCCTCCAGAGTTGGATATTGTGACCCTAGAAGCTTGTGAGATATCATCAACCCTTCAGGAACTTGCAACATTTTGAGGGAGAGAGAGAAAGGGAGAGGGAGAGGAGGTGCACTGCTTAGGAAGAAGTGGAATAAGTCTCTATGCATCACAAACTATTAGTGGAAGAAATGGAAGTGGAAAAAATAAAGTGCCCCGCTGAGTGAAAACTACTTGCAAATGCAGAACCAAAGTCTTCATAAACAGACATGCAGCTTTTAAGAAAATATAAACACATCAACTTGGAGAAATGGCTTGAACAAGGACTAGCTGCATTTTAATGGTTGAGTTATTATGATTTTTTGTTTTTATGCATGGAGTAAAGTGTCCCTTTAGTGCTGGGATTAAGTATGACAAACACAGCTGGGACCAGACTGAAGATGTTGCTTGGAGCGTGTACCGCTTGTCTAGCAGGGTTCGTCTGTGTCTGGCCCTTGGCCAGCCCTTGCGTACCCCCCACCCCCCCTTGTGCTGAGCTGCTTGCTGCAATGTCACATCACACAAACATTTCCCCAAAGCTGGGTTTACATCTCCTGAAGCTAAATCCATCCACTCCAACCCACGATCTGCACCGTGTCACCCGCTGTGTGCTCAGCCACCTCATAAGGATCCCAGAGACAAACACAGATCTGCTCCCTTTTGGATCTGGAGTTTAGTGAGAAAAAACACACATGGCTGAGCTGAGCCGGACCAGACAGCCCATTGGATCAGGGTACTTGTAGCTGGCACTGCTCGGTTCTCACTGGGCTTCTCCATCAACACAGCCAAAGCAAAAACAATGAGCTTGAGCTGGTAGGGAGACACCACAGGGAGAGACAAAAAAGAGAGATAAGAGCGCAACATGAGATGATAAGTGAACATCAGCCTTGGTAAACCTCTTTCAGTCTCTTTTATGAAGATGCAGGAACAGACATGATTGAGTGAGCACGTGGAACCGGTTGCGCCCTGAGGTTTGTCGTAAAGACTTTGTGGCATTCTGTTATGAGCTGCAAGCGTGAGCCTGAAGGGGAAGCAGATGAAAAAGAGGTTAAAAAGGAAAATAAACAAGCAGCTTGGGACAGAGTGGTGGAAGCAGCTGAATCGATGTTTGTATACCTAAATGTAGAGAAGTGACGGTTCCCAGCAGCATGACCAGGCACTTATTGGATCATTTTTCTAACATAGTCACTGAGTGTCCTTTCAGGTCATTTGGAAATGGACTGGGAGCTCTGATCTCCAACTAAAGTGAGAAAACCAGAATGTTTTTTATCCTTTTGTTTACTTGAGCTTAAAACATGTCTCTCAGTGTAACAAAAAAAACACGACTGCCCTCTATGGCATATTATTTCACACATTTGCATTTGAATAGATGGATGATGGAAAAGGCCCTCACGTGCAAGGAAATTACAATAATTTTACTTGTGCATTGTTGGAAATAGCAGTGTGTGGCATCAGATTTTGTTTGTAATGGTCAGTTGTGTTTTAAAAGAGAAAAAATATATATATTCTGCTCACTGTGCTTTCTGTGTGTTATGTTTGTAACACTAATATCAAGGTAATCATAATGGAATTTATTACGCTATTATAAATGTTTCCCTTTTTCCTGCACTTTAAATAGATATGACAGCATCTAATGTGTAAAAAATATGTTCAACTAAAAATCTAATTGAAAAGTCAGTACTGGCTTCCATATTTACAGCCCTCTGCTGGAAGGCAAATAGGAACTTTTTGCCTTTTGTCTGTTATCAAAATAATTCATGAACCACTGAACAAACTTTAATGAAACTTGCACAAAGTAATCACTGGATGTACAGTTATGATTTATTCAATTTTAGGGTCAACCCGCTCCAAAAAGTTTTCCACAGTTAACTGATTTGAAAAATTGCTATAATGTAAACCATTTTATGGCTCTTTATTTGTTGTAGGAGTAGTTGAGACCGATGTTCAACACAGATTCTAAGCATTAACAAAATGCACACAATCTTTGTTTAAAACTTTTCATTAAGTGTTTGGAGTTAATTACACATGTTTATAAGCAAAACATTTTATGAATCACTGAGAAGATTTTAATGAAACTTAAAAAAAAACAACTTTTGAATGTGCCTCTCTAATTACAGTATATTTTAGAGTTAATCCAATTCAAGATGGTTGCTAGAGCTAATCAGTAATGTTCAACTCAAAAATGGGTAAACCATTTTACAGATAATGAGCTACAGTTAGATGTGGCAGTTGCTGGGAATCTTTCAGAACACACATTTCATAGCGGTACATATCTCAGGAGATATTGCATAAGAATGGGTTTTCCTTCCAGTTAAAGCTGACCTAACACATGTTCCAGTCAGGTAAGGTCAGGGTTCTTGCTGACCCCGGGAACCAGGAACAGGCAGTGTATAGACACGGATGTTGTCTTGTTGAAAGACTGAGGCAGGGTTCTGATTGATGAGGAGTAAGAAATACAAATGTACGATGTCACTGATGTAGCTTGATGTCATCAGGGTTCCTGAATCTGAAACAGCAGTGAGCACAAGTCAAATGAATCCCATGGTTCTCCCTGCTATGATGCCATGAGGAGCACCACTGTCTTTCCACAACATTAGCAGGAGTTTTCCTCCCCCTTTGGAGCCACTACAGTATAAACACTTGATGATTAACTGGTATTTCAGAACCGATTATCATCAATGGGCATGAATTGACTCTGCACATCATCAGTCCATGCCTTCTGGTTACAGCACTATTCAAAGTTGTGTCTGTTCTGGTGCTAATAGCAGTTTAAATATGACATAGTGAACCCAAGTCCATCTGACACCAGTTGTTGAGACATAGTGAAGAATGGAGTGGGCTGTTGTACCTTTGTCCAAATGGGAGGTGTGTATTTCATAAAGTCCCATAACTGCTGCACAATACAAGAATCCTCTGTTGGCATGGTCAGAGTCTTCAGGATGCACGTAGGTGATGCAATGTACCGTTAGTGATGACCAATACTCAGTGTTTTACATGTCTGACACACTCAACATGAGACACTTTAGAAAAACACTTCAAGCCATAAGATCAATGTTTTCTGACTGTTTAGGTACAATTTCTGAATGGACCAAGGTGGCCTGGGGTGGTTGAAGACAGTTTACTGCTGTTGCATCTTAAATCCACCAAGCAAGGTAGTAACAGAGCTGAAACAACTGATGAAAAGGTATCCGATGTAGTGAAGACACACAGTCTGTGCGGCCATGTGGCCACAAGATGTAAAAATCTAAAACAATTTATTACCAAGTAAACTATTGATGATGATACAAAGAAACATTCAGTTAAAAATGGTTAACCTCAAAGAGAACAGCTAAACTGAATTCATTTGTCTTGTTATGAAAATAATATGAGAAAGACGACCTTCAGACAATTAATGTGTTGTACTCCACATCAATGTACTTGAGTTCTGCTTCATGCCTCTTGGTTCCACACAACGCTCGGTTCATCTTCAGTTGAAAGCTTCTGTATAAGCGCAATCTGGACTGCTCTGTTAGTGATTTACGAATGAGCAGAGGCAGCTTAAGATGGATTGGTCGTTGTAGATATTTCACAGAAATGTTTTGTGAAATTGTGCAAAATCACTTCACTTGTGATGCCACTACTTATGTATTTATTGATTATTTTAATTCAATTCAACCTTTATTTATACAGGTTAGTCTCATTGAGCCTCGAGGACTCATTTACAAGATAGAACTGTTTTAAACAAAGAACACAGATGAGGATACAAACAACAATAGACAGTCATTAAAAAAAAGCATATGAAATGAAAAGTAAATGGAAGAAAATTATATTAAAAAAAAAAAAAAAAACCTTCTACATTATAAAACAATATAAAACTAAAAACAGGAACATGTCTGCATTGGTTTTTGCATTGAACTTAGCAGTTGTTTGAAGTCCCTTAGAGGTCAAGGTCGAGAGCTTCAGATCTTTTCGCAAGATATTCCATGAAACAGGAGCGGAGTAGGAGAAGGTTCTTTTGCCAAGTTCAGTCCTCACTGAGGGAACACTGCAGGTAATAATGTCCTGAGAGTGCATTCTGTAGCTGCACTCACTCAGTGACATGTAGGAGGAGATGTATGAAGGCAGCAGACCAAGAATATATATAAATCTAATATAAAAATGAGTTAAAGATGTAAATGTACCAGTGAGAGAGTCTGTATGAAGTTAATGATGACCAGTTAACCAGTGAATACAGGGTGCAGTGGTGGATATGATACTTACAGCCAGTTATGAATCTTAGTGCACCATGATAGACAGTGTCCAGCATCTGCAGGGTGCTTGTAGAAGCGTTCATGTAAATAATGTCACGATAGTCAATGGAGGGAAGGAAAGACACAGTTACAAGGTGCTTCCTAGAGTTTCCAGAGTTAAACAGGATCTTTTTCTGAAAAAGAAACCCAATTTAACTTTCAGTTTCTTTACCAAGTTTTTGACGTGGAGCTTAAAAGAGATACGAATCGACAAAGATACCCAAATATTTATAAGAATCAACAAACGCAATACCATTAGAGGATAAAATGGAAAGACGAACTACTGGAACTGACTTCCTGTTTGAAAACAACATCCCTTTGATTTTGTCGGCGTTTAGGACAAGTTTCAGATTAAACAAATCAACCTGGATGATGTCAAAGGCGGATTGCAAAAGCTGGAAAACCTTAGCAACTATTTTCACTTGACAATAAACAACTGTATCGTCAGCATATAGAAATGTAAGGATGCATTGGGGATGATCTGACCTACATTACTTATGTAGATTGTGAAGAGAGTGGGTCCTAAGACTGAACCTTGTGGTACACCGTTGTTAACATTTACTTGTTAACAGTTAGATTATGTCCTCTGGTGCCAGTTCTGAATGGGCAGCTCCTTCTAGATCAGATATTTGGACATATCCCTGGTCTGCATGTGAAATGTGTTTGTTGTTTTTTTCCTGTTCATTCTTGGTGCATTTGTTGTTATTGTTGTTAGTGCATTCTTGATGCATTTAGACAAAAGAAAAAAGATCATCATTTGTCACACTGACTTAATAAGTATGTTGTTTTTATTATTTTGTCCCTGACTTTAGTACAATCTTTTGCTTGAGTTTTCCTGAAGTGAATTCAGCTGCATGCTCACTTAAAGAACTTCAAGTCGTTGCAGGGGGTGGAGGGTATTTTACATAATAATATCAGTGAGTTAATGCAGAGGATTACAGTGTCTGCAGAGAATATTTTTGTTTTACATTACTTAATTAAGCTCCTTCAGATAACCTTTCATTGCACATTATTAGCTTTCATTTAATCCCTGTACATTTCTAAGATGCTGTTCTTAATTCACTGCATGATGGGAAAAACCTGCAGAGTGACAGCTCCTCAACAAGTGGGGGTCCATGTGATTAATGAGTCAAAAACACAAGGAAGATTCACAAGTTCTGAACAGTTGCTGGGAGATGAGTTTCTAAGAAGTTCATGAATATGTACTTTTAGTTTTCTCATTTTCATTTAAAAAAAAAACTACTGTTATTTCTGACTCAGAAAAATATCTTATCAAACATTTAGGCACATGAAATTCCTTTTATATAGTTTTTTTTTTAAACTTCTTTCTGAGTCCAAGATCCCCAAGAGCAACCGTTTTTTAGGTATTAAAGTGGTTGTTTTTTCTTCTTATGGCCAGATGCCACACTGCCCTTTGACATGACTGAGACACAAGTTGCTTTTGAAAGCAGGGGAGCAGCTCACTCTGCAGCTTTTGACTAACTTTTGCTAGTAATAATAAGTGGGTACAACTTTACAATAAGGCTCCCCTTACAAATGGCTAATAAATAGTTTAAAAATACATTATTAATTCCTTTTTTAACACTTCATAAATAATTAATAACTGCTTATTATGCATTAATTAATGGTGACAGAGAGAAAATTGACCAGTTTGTTGTCAAATAGTGAGCCAAATCTGTTCATTTATATATTTCATCTAGAGCTGTTATATTAAACCTTTCAGACTAAGTTACAACCTTGTAAGCACAATAAGCATCTGTAAACCTATTTCTTTAGCGTTTAATATTGTACTTTATCATTGTACTTTATTACATCGGGGAAACTAAACAGCCACTGGCCAAAAGGATGGCCCAGCACAGAAGATCAACATCATCAGGCCAGGACTCTGCAGTCTACACTCATCTCCAGGCCAGCGGTCACTCTTTCAAGGATGAAGATGTTCACATCCTGGACAGAGAGGAACGATGGTTTGAGAGAGGAGTAAAGGAGGCCATCTTTGTGAAAATAAATCGTCCATCATTAAACAGGGGTGGAGGCCTCCGGGTTCAACTGTCCCCCTCTTACAATGCTGTGACTGCTAGTATCACTCAGCCCTCTGTGAGTAGTAAACAGCCATCAGTGTGCTAATGACCCATTGTTAGGCTGATGATCCTTCTTGAGCATGTGATCAGCTGGTTTTGGTTGTCAGCAGCAAAACTGGTTGATCCACCCTGAGAAGGTGCTATTTAAGAGACTGAGCTGAAAACAGCACCTCAGACTGAGGAAGTCTCTCGGATGAGAGACGAAACGTTTCTACATTTTTTTGTTGATTTGCTTTGTTTTGTTTTTTTTGAATGTCCAGAGGACCAGATTTAACTTTTTTAGATTTTTCTACCTGGATTATTGAGCATGCATCAGGATACTTTATCACTGCATTGTAAGTATCTACAACAAACATTATATCCTAAAAAAATAGGTTTACAAATGTTTATTGTGCTTACAAAGTTGTAACTTAATCTGAAAAGTTTAATATAACAACTCTAGATGAAATATATAGGTGAACAGATTTGGCTCACTATTTGGCAACAAACTGTTCAGTTTTGTCTCTGTCACCATTAATTTATGCATAATAAGCAATTATTAATGATTTATAAACTGTTTATAGAGGAATTAATAAAATATCTATAAAATATTTATTAGCCATCTATAAGGGGAGCCTTGTTGTAAAGTGGTACCAATAAGGGTAAAGTTTTGAAAAAAAAAAAGATTTAATGCTGCAAAATGGTCGAGGCCTTTATTGATGTACAAACAAATGTCTTGTCTGGACAATAATTTAATTCAATTCACCTTGTATTTACACATTAATAAAACAACAACAACATTTTTACCCAGACTGAAATAGCTTGAGCTGATGTGTTTAAATCACACCCAAAGTGTTTACAAATGTAACAATTAAGCTTCTGTATTGTGTGCAAAATGTCACAAACAATGTTGGCCTTTGAGAATCAGACACGTTTTGCTCTGGCAGATAGGTGGGACTTCTTAGAAATATATAAATAATACCTCATTCAAATGTGAACAAACAGTGTCTGTTTCTACATGTGCTGTTAGTTAGTTAGTTAGTTAGTTAGTTATTTGGTTAGTTAGTTAGTTAGTTAGTTAGTTAGTTAGTTAGTTAGTTAGTT
>NC_056515.1:13651079-13657434 GCF_014905685.2 Nematolebias whitei
AGGTAGGTAGGTAGGTAGGTAGGTAGGTAGGTAGGTAGGTAGGTAGGGTTTTTTTTTTTTTTTGGTAAAAGCTTTGTCAATTAGTCAGAAGTTCAATATTCTTATTTGCACCCACACAAAATGTGTAGTCCCTTGGTCAAATAAACATTAAACCAGGGCTGTCAAAGTAATTTCCATCAACGGCCACAAGAGCATAATGGTTGCCCTCAAACGGCTCGATGTAATTATAAAACTGTGTAAATGTAGCTAAATTTAACTAAATGTAAAATAAATGCAGCTACCCCTTAAACAATTGTGATTTTTTTACTTACTCATTTTACACACAAAAAAAAAAATATATATATATATATATATATATATATTTGCATAGATGTAGAACAATATTTCTGCTGTTGTAACAAAAAACTTTTAATTTGTCAGCTTATAAAACTCACATTACTCCATAAACCAATGATCAAACTTTCCAAGTGATAAAAACAAGTTATGGCATTAACTTTGTTCAAAACGTTTTTGTCATAAGAGGGGCAGAATAATAATCCAACCAATAATTGTGAGCTGCTAAGAACATGTGACAGGTGTAGCATTTTACAAAAAACTAATGGTTGCACAGCCTGGCAAGGGTCATACAGCCAACTAATGAGAGGTGGTTTTATTATAGAAAACATTTGCCTGCATAAACACATAAAACTGCAATCCCAAATACATTTCTGCAAATTTAACATAACATACTGTAATAAAATGCATTAAATAATAGTAAACTATCCATCCATTATCTTTACCCGCTTATTCCATTTTGGGTCACGGGGGTCGCTGGTGCCCATGTCCAGCAATCACTGTGCGAGGGGCGGGGTACACCCTGGACGGGTCGCAAGTCCATCACAGGGACTCGTAGAGACAAACGAGACAAACAACCATTCAGTCTCTCACCTAGGGATAATTTAGAGTTACCAATCAGCCTAACATGCATGTTTTTGGTCTGTGGGAAGAAACCGGAGCACCCGGAGAAAACCCACGCATGCACGGAGAGAACATGCAAACTCCACCCAGAAAGGACCCTGGACCGGGGTTTGAACCAAGGACCTGCTCTCTGAGAGGCAGCAGCTCTACCAGTTGTGCCACCGTGCTGCCCAATAGTAAACTAAAACAATAAAAATAACATTACAGTTGAAGGCTCACTTTAGCATACTTAGCTCCTTGTTTGGTGTCAAAATGTTGACGTAGATTGTACTCTTTGATGACCACCACTGCCTCATAACACAAAAGACGTACCAGTTTCTCTCTTTGAAGCACAAGCATATATTCACCTTCTTGTCTTTCTTGAAACAGCCTTCCATCTACATCAATCTTTCTATTCCAGGACATTTTGGGGTCATAGCTTGTATTTCTCAATTCCACTTGTTCAGAAAAACTGCAATCTAGTGGTGGGATGCTGTTACTTCACGAGTAACTTGCATGCATTATGGGAAATATAGTTTGTTGTCAGTGCACCCTTTTGACTTATTTATTATATGACAACCAAACCTTTTAAGCTCTTGCAGACCACAAAAAAATAATAATAATAAAATGATGTGGCAGGCCACATCTGGCCCACAGCATTAAATACAGGTATATAATATACTGATTTTATGTTGCTGTCTTATGTATGGTGACACGGTGTTGCAATGGGTAGAGCTGCAGCCTCTCAGCGAGAAGATCGCCAGATCGAATCCCGTCCAGGGACCTTTCAGGGTGAAGTTTGCATGTTCTCTCCATGCATGTGTGGGTTTTCTCTGAGTACTCTGGTTTCCTCCCACAGTCTGAAACATACATGCTTAGCCTGCCTTCAGGCCCAGACCTCCTTTGCAAAATAGATTTGTGATGTCAATGGGATTTGCCTGGGTCAATAAAAGTTGAAATGATAAATAAAATAAACAACACTTTTCCATTTTGATACTGCTAATGTACACCGAAGATTGAAACTGATAATGGTCTGCATCTTTTGGAGCTGATCTTCCTCTTTAAAAAGGAGAAAAGGTGGTTCCTTGTCAAAGAAAAGCAGATCTGGCTCCTGTCATGACCTGTTAAATCAGTTTATTTATAAACAACATTTAAACACAACAGACACGTGTGACATGACTTGGAGACATGGAAAAAAATCGGTTAAAATTAGGAAAGCATGACATAACCAGCTGTAGCTTCTGGGGGACGTGATGTGACTACAACTCAATGCAAACACATCACTTTACCACCTACTCTAAAGAATAATGTTTTAATTTCATTAGGGTGGATATGTATGTCCTCCCCACCCCCCACTGTGCAAAACGAGTTACATTTTTTGGGGAATGATGAGTTTTGACACCAGATGACAAATATGAGCTCTTCATGACTATGTACTAACGTATTAAAATAATCTATTCATCTTGGCTGAGTGAATTTCAGCTTTTTCACAGACAATCAGGGACATTTGGTGAAGGCTGTTATTTTCCTCCATACCAATGAAACAACCCCTATTATGCAGCACATTAATGGCCCAAGCCTGTCATCTTTTGTACATCGTCAGGCATAAGTGAAACCCCAGCCTTTTAAAATACCTTTAATTTTGCTGGAGAATGTTTGTCTCATGCCTGGCTCATTATGGACTCTATCGCAGACAATGTGCAGATATTAGCAAATGACCTGTGTGGCATGAAGTCAAAGTTCTGCTGCAGATATTCATTTTGATTGTCAGTGTGTTTGTGTACTAATGCAGCATGCCACCGATGTTTTGCTTGTCTCTTTCCGCCTTAACATAAATTATAAGCTCTTTAGATGTTTTTAAAGAAAGAAATGAGTAATTGTGCTCTCCTTTACAACAATGAGAAGCTGAGAGGATCCTCCTTTCAGTTAATGATTCTGCTCAAAACAAGTCAGTGCCATTTCTGCATAGATTGTCATCAGTAAAAGAGAATATGAAGGCATAAAATTATTTAAATGGCAGATAAAGAAAAAAAATCTAAATTACTGGTTATTTGTTTGTCAGATTGAAACTTTCAAAAGAACAATAATGACAAGAGTTTTAATATTCAGAGCGAACTGGACAGCTGTATGTATCTGTGCCATACGAAAGAGCACAGGTTAAACTGTTGTCCAAATCATTATTTGAAATGTATGCACTTAGGCAAGCTGTCTCTCCCCAATTTCCTCTTGACAAATGGCAGATCTGTTTACAGCCAATAATCTCATCAAATTCAAAATTCACTCATCAGCTTGTCTCTGTGTATCTTCATCTCCTTGTCTCATCAGTCCTGCTGTATAATGAAATCATTTGGGCTAATCTGAGCAATCATCCTTTTTTTTTTTCTGCAGGGCTGAAGATTCGTGAAGTGACGATCAACGTGTCACGTCAGCAGGTAGAGGACTTCCATGGTCCGGAGGATTACTGGTGTCTGTGTGTGGCCTGGAGTCACTTGGGAACCTCCAAGAGCCGCAAGGCGACCGTCCGCATTGCATGTAAGCAATTTTACATCGCTTTGATCCGGGGGTTGGGTGAATCATGAAACATGGTATCATGAACATTATTATATGTATGCTTGGCTGGATGTTGAAAGTCATAAGTGTAGCCAATTTAAATTTAATGTTGCCTCATAAGGCTTTTTTTAGTTGTTTTTAATGCAGACTTTTTCTTGTCTTTCTTAGACCTGAGGAAGAACTTTGAGCAGGACCCTCAAGGCACCGAAGTGCCTCTGAATGGCATGATTGTGCTGCACTGCCGTCCCCCAGAGGGAGTGCCTGTGGCTGAGGTGAGGGCTGCTTGCACTTCAAACAAATATCATTTTAGGGGACCAGCGGAGGCATGGGAACACAGCTGCAAAGTAGTAGCATGTCCATGCATTCAGCAGAGCATGGAACCATATTGCATTTGTTCTGTTTTAGTTATTTTATTTTTTGTCTGTCAATAAAAGTCATACTGCAGCATAAGGCATACTGAGATGAGTTTAAAGTGATAGTAACTATAGCCTTCGCATATGAACCAGAAACATACTTAGCCAAGTCCACCTAAAGAGGTCGCTATCATTGAGGTATATGGATTTTGGTTGCTTCTATTTTTAAACAGTAAGTCACATAATTTTTAGGCATATCTCTGTAATCTCTGGAGTCTCCTAAGTAACATCTTATAGGCCACGCCAATTTACATTTTAAACTTTTTTTGCTACATGGCAAAATTAGCTAAAATTACTTTTGACTTCTTTTCTAGGGCAGCACGGTGGCACAACTGGTAGAGTTGCTGCCTCTCAGAGAGCAGGTTACCCTGGTTCCAAACCCAGTCTGGGTGCCTTTCTGGGTGGAGTTTGCATGTTCTCTTCATGCACACATAGGTTTTCTCCAGGTACTCCAGTTTCCTCCCACAGACCAAAAACATGCATGTTAGGCTGATTGGTAACTCTGTCTCTAGGTGTGAGTGAGAGAGTGAATGGTTGTTTGTCTCATTTGTCTCTATGTGTCCCTGTGATGGACTTGCGACCTCTCCAGGGTGTACCCCGCCCCTCACACAGTGATTGCTGGACATGGGCACCGGCGACCCCCATGACCCAAAATGGAAGAAGAGGGTAAAGATAATGGATGGATGGATAATCGCTTGTATAATGGACAGAAGACATAAAAAACCCTGCATTTTAAAAATACTGGAACAATTTCAGAACACTATTCCTAAAAGCAAACAAACATCATCAACCATCATGACCACTCTTCGACAGCAACAACAACAAAACAAATAATACAACACCACTGGAGAGCACAACCCAGTCTATCATTTTGACTTGTCCTTAGCCTGGGTAAAAGGTGAGCAATGTGTCAGGAAGGGCAGCCATCATTAAACACATTTGCCAAAACAGAGATGCAAATTTGTCCAAGCAGCATTATACTGAATTGGTTGGCCCAAGTTAACAACCGCCACTGGTGCTGTTGACACAGAGGCTGCTGTTGGAAATTGTGCTACTGTTAGTTGAAAACAGGCAAAGGTGGAGAGATGCCTGATATAATGCAGAGAAGAAGATAAATGTATTTTGAGAGCACAAGACCAAGTGGACCTCATAGGAAGGGCAGCAAGGCTTACATAATTTCTCAACACCTGGACACCTGGACCTATACCTGGACCAACCATTCTGTGTTCATCTGCCTCTCCTTCCTGTCCTCTCAACCAGCCGGTCAAAGCAGATGGCCGCTTGTCTTGAGCCTGGTTCTGCTGGAGGTTTCTTCCTTTTAAAAGGGAGTTTTTCTTTTCCACTGTTGCCAGTGTGCTTGCTCAGGATGGGAGACTGCAACGAAGCCAAGATTCAACCTGTCTGCTGGATTCTTTAGATAGAGAACTTTACTAATTGGCTTTTATGTATGTGAATGTTCCTGTAAATCACTGTGGGAGAGGTAGGGGACACCTTGGACAGGTCTCTAGTCCATCACAGGGACACAAACAACACAAACAACCATTCACTCTTTCACTCACACCTAGGGACAATTTAGAGTTACCAATCAGCCTAACATGCATGTTTTTGGTCTGCGGGAGGAAACCCGAGTACCCGGAGAAAACCCACGCATGCACGGAGAGAACATGCAAACTCCACCCAGAAAGGCCCCTGGACCGGGGTTTGAACCAAGGACCTGCTCACTGAGAGGCAGTACAAGAGATTATGCCTCACTGAAATACTTTTGTGGCCCTTTAACCTAAATAGATGCAAAATGCTCCAGTTGTTTCTTTTTTGATCCAATTACCTTACTTTTTTAAATTTATACATTTGATGGTTTTTTATGTTCTGTTGTAAATTAAATTTGAGATAATATCTGTTGGAAATCATTGCGTTTTGTCTTTGTTTACATTGTACATAGTGTCAAAACAATTCTAACTGGGGTTGTACATTTATGGTATTGTTTGGACACATTTCAATTAAGTGCATGTTCCCTAGCTCTTAAAATGGTGTGGTGTTGAAAAAAGAGTGTACGCGTTGAGTGAAGGTGAATGTTAACTTGACTGTGTGCGCAAACCACATTTGATATTAACCGTGAAAGACTTGACTAACAGTAAATGTACACTGTAGGGTAGGCAGAATGCAAAGAGGGTCATCCACATGAATATATCTTTGAATGTCTAGATTAGTTAATAAGCTAAGCGCTAATATTCCTTCAAGATGATCCTTGCAGGAATGAGAAAGTTTTAGATGTTGGTGTAAAAAGGCAACAGTAGAAGATGTCTCATTATGCCATGGCATTATCTAAGTGTGGAGATCAAGTAAAATGCATTAAAGACAGCAAAAAGCCAAGAATGAAATAAAAGGTTTTTTCATTTTTTTTTCCTTACTTAACCTTTATTTATACAGGTAGTCTCATTGAGACACAATGATTCATT
>NC_056515.1:13657834-13673598 GCF_014905685.2 Nematolebias whitei
TATAAACACACACATATATCCATCCACCCATCCATTATCTTATGCTTATTCCGAAATCTGGTCGCGGAGGCAGCAGCTTGATCAGGGAGGCCCAGACATCGCTTTCCACAGCCACATCTTCCAGCTCTTCTGGGAGAATTCTAAGACGTTCCCAGGCCAACCGAGAGACATAGCCTCCCCAGTGTGTCCTGGGTCTTTCCCGGGGTCTCCTCCCAGTTGGACATGCCCGAAGCACCCCCCTAGGGAGGTGCCCAGCAGGCATCCTTACCAGATGCCCAAACCACCTCAACTGGCTCCTCTCGATGTGGAGGAGTAGTGGTTCTACTCCAAGTTTCCCCCAGATAACTGAACTTCTCACCCTATCTCTAAGGGAGAGTCCAGCTACCCTGCGGAGAAAAATCATTTCAACCGCCTGTATCCATGATGTCATTCTTTCTGTCACTACCCAGAGCTCATGACCATAGGTGAGGGTAGGAATGTAGACTGACCGGTAAACAGAGAGCTTTGCCTTACAGCTCAGCTCTCTCTTCACCACAACAGACTGATACAGAGTCCGCAATACGGCAGATGCTGCACCAATCCATCTGTCAATCTCACACTCCATTCTTCCCTCACTCATGAACAAAACCCCGAGATCCTTGAACTCCTCCACTTGAGGCAGAACCTCACCCTCCACCTGAAGAACGTAATCCACCCTTTTCCGGTTGAGGACCATGGCCTCAGATTTGGAGGTGCTGATTCTCATCCCAGCTGCTTCACACTCAGCTGTGAACTGCTCCAGTGAGAGATGAAGATCACGGCACAATGACGCCAACAGGACCACATCATCTGCAAAGAGCAAAGATGGAATCCTGAAGCCACCGAACCGTAAACTCTCTGCCAGCTGGCTTCACCGAGAAATTCTGTCCATAAAAGTTATGAACAAACCGGTGATAACAGGCAGCCCTGGCGGAGTCCAACTCTCACCCTGAAGGGGTCCGACTTACTGCCGGCAATGTGAACCAAACTCTCGCACCGCTTGTATAGGGATTGAACGCCCTATAACAATGGACCTCCAATCCCATACTCACGGAGCACCCCCCACAGTGTACGCCAAGGAATACGGTTGAATACCTTCTCCAAGTCCACAAAACACATGTAGACTGGATGGGCAAACTCTCATGACCCCTCAAGGACCCTAGTGAGGGTAAAGAGCTGATCCAGTGTTCCACGGCCAGAACGGAACCCACATTGTTCCTCCTGGATCTGAGGTTTGACCAACAATCGGACCCACTTCTCTAATACTCCTGAATATAATTTACCAGGGAGGCTAAGGAGAGTGATGCCCCTATAATTGGAGCACACCCTCTGGTCCCCCTTTTTGAAGAGGGGAACCACTACCCCTGCCAATCCAGTGGCACTGCCCCCGATGTCCACACGACGTTGCAGAGGCGTGTCAGCCAAGACAGCCCCACAACATCCAGAGCTTTAAGGAAATCAAGGTGAATCTCATCCACTCCTAGAGCCCTGTCGCCTCAGAGCATTTTAACTACCTCTGCGACCTCAGCCATGGTTATGGACAGATCAACCCTAAAGTCCCCTGACTCAGCTTCCTCCATGGAAGACGTTCTGGTGGGATTGAGAAGGTCCGAGAAGTATCCTTTCCACCTCCTGACGACATCACTGGTTGAGGTCAACAGCACCCCACCTTCACTGAACACAGTGTTAGTAAAGTGCTGCTTTCCTCTCCTCAGCCACCTGATGATTTGCCAGAATCTCCTCGGAGCTGACCGAGAGTCTCTATCCAAGGTCTCACCGAACTCCTCCCACATCTGAGCTTTTGTCTTCGCAACAGCCAAGGCAGCACACCACTTGGCTCTCCGGTACTCCTCAGCTGCCTCCAGAGTCCCACTGGCCAACAAGGTCAGATAGAACTCCTTTTTCAGCTTGACAGCCTCCCTAACCCAGGGTGTCCACCACCGAGTTTGTGGATGGCCACCGCAAGAAGCACTGACAACCTTGCGGCCACAGCTCAAGGCAGCTACCTCAACAAGCGAGGTGCGGAACATGGCCCACTCGAACTCAATGTCCCCCACCTCAGCTGGGATGTGGTTAAAGCTCTCCTGGAGGTGTGAGTTGAAGATCTCTCTGACGGGTTCTTCTGCCAGGCGTTCCCAGCAAACCCTCACTACATGTTTGGGTCTACCGGGTCTGTCTGGCATCATCCCCCGCCATCTGATCCAACTCACTACCAGGTGGTGATCAGTTGACAGCTCAGCTCCTCTCTTCACCCGAGTGTCCAAAACAAAAGGCCCTGAATCAGATGACATGACTATGAAGTATATCATCAATTTATGACCTAGGGTGTCCTGGTGCCAAGTGCACTTATGGACACCCTTATGTTCGAACATGGTGTTCGTGCTGGACAAACTATGATTAGCACAAAAGTCGAACAACAGAACACCACTCGGGTTCAGATCAGAGAGGCCGTTCCTCCCAATCACGCCCCTCCAGGTCACAATGTCATTACCCACGTGGGCATTGAAGTCCCCCAGCAGAAAAAAGGAGTCTCCAGCTGGTGCACCTTCCAGCGCTCCTGCCAAGGACTCCAAGAAGGCCGGATACTCTGAACTGCAGTTTGGCACATAACAACAGTCAGAACCTGTCCCCCCCACCCGAAGGCGAAAGGAAGACGCCCTCTCATCTACCAAGAAAAACTAGAACACACAGGCACCAAGTCAGGGGGCTACAAGTAGACCCACACCAGCTCGATGCCTCTCACCATGGACAACTCCACAGTGGAATAAGGTCCAGCCCCTCTCGAGGAGATCAGTTCCAGAGCCCATGCTGTGTGTCGAGGTGAGCCCAACTATATCTAGTCGGTACCTCTTCACCTCATGCACAAGCTCAGGCTCCTTCTCTGCCAGAAAGGTTACATTCCATGTCCCAAGAGCCAACTTTGGTAAGCCAGGGTCAGAGCACCAATGTCCCCACCTTTGGCCACTGCCCATAGCATCATGCACCCGACTTTTATGGTCCTTCCTGCAGGTGGTGGGTCCACAGGAGATATATATATATATTTATATATATATATATCAGGGCCACTTGATATCATAACAACATAATGTGTGTCAAAGTTTAAGCATCTCATTAGGTTGCATGACAAAATGACCTCACACAACTGTTCAAGCTGATCAGGACAGGAGGTTTTTCTGGGGTTTTACAGTATATGTTGAAACATTGATATCAGTGCTTTGTACATTAGTTAATAATGACTGGATGGCCAAACTAAAGAAGAGAGCAGACATATTTGGTTCAAAAGAGAAAGTTATAGCTACTTTGTGCTAAGCATATAGAGAAGCTCATGATTGCCACAAAGGAAAGTTTCTGATGGTTGAGATAAAAGACAAATTAGTGATCTGAGGAAGGATTATAGTCTAAAGAAAGAAAGTAATCGAGACAAATATCCAGTGTTTGTGTAATGACTTTCATTTCCAAAAGTGGAGAAAAAAATACTAACACTGGTGTGGATATTTGTACTATTCTGCTTTTTACTGTTCTTTTATTTGCAATTAAATCTGAAAAATTATGAAACATATCGTATTTCAAATATAAGTCTCGGACTAAATTATTGTAAGCAAACAGTTGCTACATCCATCCATCCATCCATTATCTTTTACCCATTTCTTCCTTTTTGAGTCGTGGGGGTCACTGGACACCTTGGACCGGTCTCGAGTCCATCACAGGGACACATAGAGACAAAAGAGACAAACAACCATTCACTCTCTCACTCACACCTAGGGACAATTTAGAGTTACCAATCAGCAAAACATGCATGTTTTTGGTCTGTGGGAGGAAACCTGAGTACCCGGAGGAAACCCATGCATGTATGGAGAGATCATGCAAACTTCACCCAGAAAGGCTCCCAGCTGGGATTTTAACCTGGGCGACCTGCTCGCTGAGTGGCAGCAACTCTTTAAACTGTGCCACCATGCTTAGCTATTAATAATAATTTATTTGCATGAATACAGTTAAACTGTGGTGATTTTTCCCCTTATCAAAAAGGGGGATGGGAATGTGTGTTCCATCTACAGGGGCATCATTCTCCTTAGTCTCCTCTGTAAGGTCTGTTCAGGTGGGCTGGTTTATCAAGTCTGATTGATGTTCAAACCTCGGGTTCAGGAGAAACAATGCGAGTTCTGTCCTAGCCGTGGAACACAGGACCAGATGTTTAACTTCACTAGGGTCATTAAGGGGTCATTGAAGTTTACCCATCCAGTCTACAGTACATGTGTTTTGTGGACTTGGAGAAGGCATTTGACTGTGTTCTTTAAGGTACACTTTGGGGGATGCTCTGTGAGTATGGGGTTGGGGGATTGTTGAGCATACAGTCCCTATAAAAGTGGTGTGAGTTTGGTTTGCATTGCCAGCAGTAAGTCTGACCCCATCATGGTAGGAGTTGGACTCAGCCATGTCTGCCGTAGTCATAGATTACAGAGACATCAAAATCAGCAAGATTTTTTTTGTGGGATGGGGTGGTGGGGTGGTCGGTTTCACTGAATTTCAGTGGTGATGTTTCAGAAAAGTAATGAAATGTAGAATCAAACAGTCACATGACATGCTGTTCTCAGAACAGGTTGTGGAACAATGTTTCAGAGAAAATGTTCCACATAGATTCTATGCATACCAAAACTCTGTTTGGATTTTGACATCACTAGTTCATAGTAGAAAGGGTTGAGTTATTGCCTTAGGAATGAAGAAGTGTACCAATTTCATTCTTCAGGACAGGTGATGAACAAACATGTAACAGCTACAGGGGACTTGGAATGATGAGCCACACAATAAATATCTGAGAGAGAGTTGTGGAAGAAAGACTTAGACAAGAGGTGACTGTGAGCAGCAGTATGGTTTAGTGCCATGAAAAACAACCACAGATGTCATCTTTGTTTTGAGGATGCTGATGGAACAGTATAAAGAGGGGTAAGAAAGAACTTTGTTGTGTCTTTGTGGATTTTAAAAAATCACATGACATGGTGCAGAAGGAGGAGCTACAGTATGTGTATCTTATCTCCGCCTTATAACCTGAACCCAACACTCACTGCTCTTTGAATTGAGAAAGCTCCTCGGATGAGGAGTGAAGCATTTTCTGTTACAAATAAAGTCCAGTTGTTTTTGTATTGAACTTTTTTTAATGGTTTTCAAGGGTTGAGACTAATAACAACAGAAAACACTTGAGATTAAAGATTAACAAAGAACATACACAGGAGCTGGGACAAAGGGAAAGCAGACTGAAATCATCCCAAAAAAAATGACATAATACTACAAAGGTGAGTTCAGAAATAACACAACAGGACCTCTTTTCTATCAGATAGCACCTGATGCTCCAAAAACCAATAGCCCCACCAACAAACATGGGTGGGAGGCAGGTGAAAAAAGTTAGGGATGGAGGGATGATACCCACTCACTGGAACACAGTCTGAAACACAAACAACATTGTTAGTCAATCAAAAAAGGAAACTGAGAAAACTGAAAGAAAAAAAATCAGTTCCTAAGGCAACCACAGCGGTGGCCACTGAGGACATTAACTCTCTGGTGGATGGCCTGGAAAACCTCTAGATGTTTGAGGAGAAGAGGTGCAACAAGAATGCCTGGGAGCCCCCAGGAAACAATGTCCAACTAATGCAGCTCCACATCTCATCAGCCAGATAAATTCTTGGATAGAGATCATCCTCTTTCTCACAGCAGCGAGAACACGTAATGCTGGAAATTCTGTTGGCCAGAATGATTGGAACCTGGAGAACCATCTCAGGAGGAATGATGACCTGCAGGTTCTTTGACCACAAAGTCCAGATCCATTGAAGAGCTTGAGACAGGAATACTCTCAAGACCAGGAATCACCATCATGTTGGACCCATCTGGCTTATCAGCACTGCCAGACCTGCAGGTCTTGTTGACACAGCTGGACCTTCAGAATAGTCTTGTCCCATCATCTTCTTGGACCCATTACAATGCTATGGACTCACTGGCATGTTAGGGTGGTTTGGGCTAGCCAGCCTGTTGTGATGCTTTGGGATTGTTGTCCCATCAGGAGACCTTGGTCTCACAGGCCCATCAAAACATGCAGAAGACGTGTGGACACCTGAACACGGTGAAAATGCATTGCACCTCTGAAGACATCTTGGATGCGTGCACCTCTGGACTCGCTAGAGACACCCACCCATCAGGACACACCAGAGATGCCAGCTTCCTGTAGATACACTGGAGACACCAGTTCCTTGGCAGATACAGAAGATGAGGGCTTGTCAAAACACGCTGGAGATGCTAGCTCAACGAAACACACAGGAGACACTGGATCATTGGAACACATTGGGGAATTTGTCTTATCAAAACCCACTGGAGAGGTGAGCAAGGTAAAATTTATATATTTATGTTTGAAGCCTGAAATGTGGCAAAAGGTTGACAAGTTCAAGGGGGCCGAATACTTTCACAAGGCACTGTATGGCATTGTATGAGGATGTCTGAAATGGCAGAGAAGTACCAGTATGCTAGACTGGTACATGAGATGTATGAGGACAGTAGGATATTGGTGAGATGTACTTTAGGATTTATAGATAGTGTCAATGTGGAGGTGGAACTGCAACAAGGATCATCTCTGAGCCCCTTCTTGTTTGCTCTGGTGATGAACAAACTAACAGATGAGGTTAGGCAGGATTCCCTGTAGACTATGGTATGTGCAGATGACATTGTGATCTGTGATGAGAACTGGGGACAGTTGAAAGAGAGCTTAGGGAGGTGGAGGTATGCACTCAAAAGAAGATGAATGAAAGTCACTATAGCAAGACAAAGTACATTTTTGAATGAGAGGGAGGCCTGTGGAACAGTGAGGATATAAGATGGAGAATTCACAAAGAACTTCAAGTACTTGGAGTTAACTGGCCAGGAGAATGTGGAGTGTGGTAAAGAGGTGAAGAAGAGAGCCCAGGAAAAATGGAGTGAATGGAAAAAAGGTTCAGAAGTGATTCTAAAAAAGTTAAATCTGGTCCTCTGAACATTCTAAAAAACAAAACAAAGCAAAACAACAAAAAAATGTAGAAAAGTTTTGTCTTTCATCCGAAAGACTTCCTCAGTCTGAGGAGCTATATTTAGCTCAGTCTTATAAATAGCACCTTCTCAGAGTGGATCAACTAGTTTTGCTGCTGACACTTTGTGGATAAGGTGAGGGATATCATCCTGAAGTCTGATGAAACAATGGTCTCTTTTGATGTCACATCACTCTTTACATGCATTCCTGTTGATGATGCAATAGAGGTGGTCAGATTAAGATTAAAATCAGACACCACTCTGAGCAGCAGGACCATGCTTTCCAAAGAACAACTGTGTCAACTCTTGAAACTGTGCCTGGAGTCAACCTACTTCACATATGGTGAGCAATAATATAGGCAGAAACATGGGTGTGCTATGTGGTCTCCAGTTTCTCCTATTATGGCAAACCTGTACATGGAGGATGTAGAAAAGAGAGCCTTGACATCCTTTTCAGGGACACCACCAAGTCATTGGTTCAGGTATGTTGATGACACCTGGGTTAAAATCAAATCTCAGGAAGTCCAACAGTTTACTGACCACATCAACTCTGTGGATAAATACATCAAGTTCACATGAGAAGATGTGTAAAATGGCAGGACTGAGAGGTCTCCGTCTCTGATAGAGGACATTTGCAATCTGAGGTGCACTGCAAACCCACCCAAACAGACCAGTATTTGCAGTTTGACTCCCATCACCCTTTGGAGCACAAGTTAGGAGTCATCAGGACTCTGTACCACAGAGCAGACAGCATCCCCACTAACTCAGGAGCCAGACAGAAGGAGAAAGCCCACACAAGACAGGCTCTAGAGCAATGTGGATATACTAACTGGGCCTTCCTGAAAGCAGAGAAGAAACGGAAACAGGACTCCAGTCAGCCATCAGGTGAAAATGAGGAACCCAGACCCAGACCAGTGGTCATTCCATATGTTGGGGGAGTATCAGAAAAACTGAGACATTTATTTTCTTAACACGACGTCCCAGTAGCTTTTAAATCCCAAAATACAATACGGCAAAGACTGGTTCATCCCAAAGATTCATTCCCCCGGCACAGAGTATTATTGTGTATGCTGTTCAGTGTCAGGAGGGCTGTGATCAGTTCAGTGTCAGGAGATCTGTGATCAGTCTTATCGGGAAAACTAAACAGCCACTGGCCAAAATGGATGGCCCAGCACAGAAGAGCAACGACATCAGGCCAGGACTCTGCGGTCTACACTCCTCTCCGGGCCAGCAGTCACTCTTTCAGGGATGAAGATGATCACATCCTGGATAGAGAGGAACGAAGGTTTGAGAGAGGAGTAAAAGAGGCCATCTTTGTGAAAATAAATCATCCATTATTAAACAGGGGTGGAGGCCTCCGGGTTCAACTGCCCCCCTCTTACAATGCTGTTATTGCTAGTACCACTCAGCCCTCTGTGAATAGTAAACAGCCATCAGTATGTAGTGAGGTAGGGTTAGGTTAACTTCAGTTAGCTTAGGAGCTCCACTACAATCAATATTTAATAACGGGTTCTCTCTTTTTCGAGCTACTTGACAGATATGTGACAGAGGTACTGTGTTGGAGATGGTCTAATCAGTGACATGAGACGTTAATTTTCTTTGACCCATCAAAATGAATGTGGTCATTTATTAACAGAATCAAAATTTAACATCAAAACATTGTACACTTGATTATTCTGATCGGCTCTGATTAATAAAACTTGGCACGTTTTACTTAATAAAAACAGACATATCCTTAGATCTTAAATTAATGTCTGCAGACTTTTAGCTTATCTTTTACTGGCAGAGAAATATAGAGATGGAGTAAAGTTTAAGAAGGGAAAGTGGATACTTAGGGTTAACTAAGATAATAAAGAAAAGATGGGGAGTTATCTTGTTTGAAACCAGATAGCACGTTTCCCGGTGATTTCAGCTAGATGGTACCCGAGCGTCGACTCTTTACCTTGGTGGGGTTTCAGAGAGGTCTTCTCCTGGCGTCCAGCAAGGCTGAGTCTTTTTATCTTCAGGGATTTTATATCCGCTTCTCATCAACTTGGGACCACGAGGCTGACTGGCCCAGCTTCCAAAATAAACTCCCCGAAGGATAGGGTTAAGTTAAGTGGAATTTCAGCAAACGTGCTGAACTCCTGAGATGTTGAATAGGTCTTTGGCGTGATGACCTGAAGCAACACTCCAGACAGGTGTCATCTTTCAGGAAAAGACCACCGTGGACTTCACCTTCTCCAGCAGAACTCTCTGTTCTGAACTTTTGGAACTTATGTTCTCCATGGAACTTCTGTTCTCTCCCAGAACTTCTGTTCTCCCCCCAGAACTAACTGGAACTAGGAAGTGTCGACTTTTAAAGAATTCTGCTTCCGGTCACTTTTAGGAAGTCCTGATTGGTTGAAAGAACCAACAGGGGTGTGGTTTTAGTGACGTCAGAGGGTCACTACAAGTCAGAAAAACAGCGGAGATGTTTAGGAACAGACAGAGAAATGTTTTGGAGAAATGACAGACTTACAGGTGCCAGTTTATCTTGTTTCTGTCTGAGAGGTTTAAAAACATGACAGTTCGTTCCAATAAACTTGTTTGCGACTGTCTCCGACTTTTGACCGACATCACTCCTTTCTCATTTCAGACAGAAGATCAAAATGCATAATTACTTTGTAACATAGACATTTAACTTGATTTCTACTTTGAATGAGGATTAAAAATCATTAATACCGTTTCACAGTTGATTTAAAATGAGTGGTTCACTTCAACATTTAAAAATGATTTGAACTAAACACACTTTTGATTATCAAGACATTGTAAAATAGTAATGATAATATAAAAAAGCGAGTGTTCTTTCAACTGATTAGTTCAGGATACAATTAGAAAGTCTCTGGATGAGCTAATTTGTATTTCTGGATTCAAATCAATGAAATAACAGTTCCTGTCCCATGAAGGTCTTCAGAGGTAGGTTTGACCGGAGGCCGAGTTCACTACAAGTATGCTTATGATCCATCGTTAGGCTGATGGTCCTTCTTGATCATGTGAGTGGCTGGTTTTGGTTATCAGCAGCAAAACTGGTTGATCCACTCTGAGAAGATGCTATTAATAAGACTGAGCTGAATACAGCACCTGAGGAAGTCTTTTGGATGAAAGATGAAACGTTTCTACATTTTTTTTTTTGTTTTGCTTTGTTTAATTTTTTTGAATGCACCAGATTTAACTTTTTTAGATTTTTCTACCTGGATTATTGAGCATGCATCAGGATATTCAGAAGTGATTGTTGTCAAAAATTTGGGAGCAAAGTTCAAAGGAAAGCTGTGGAGACAGTATTAAAACCAGCCATGCTATCTGGTTGTGTATAGTTTTATGGTTTGGATTGACAATAGACAGGAGAAACAATTAAAAGTGGTAGAGCTGAACATGTTGAGGTTCTCGGGAATGTATAGGATGGATAAGATTAGGAATTAGATTATCTGAGGTGCAACACTGCTTGAACATTGGATAATAAAGTTAGAGAAGCCAGACTGACTGAGTTTTGACACGTTCAGAGGAGGTATAATGAACATATTGGTTGATGGAATTTAAAAATTCAGCTGCCAGGAACAAGTCAAAAGGAAGTCCGAAAAGGAGGAATGTGGATGCAGTTAGTGACATGGGGGTAGTTGAAGTGAGGACAGAGTGAAATTGAAGAGTATGGCTTGCTGTAGCAACCCTTGAAGTGGAAACAGTCAAATGAGGAAGATGAAGAAGAATATGATTAACAATATGATTAAGAATATGACAGACAATGCACCTCACTTCACTTCTGGCAAGCTGATGGACGGCATCTCCCTCCGGCTTCTCTGCAGTCTTTTATCATCAAAATGACCCGTTTTTTGAACTGGACTAAAGTTGGTCCTCCTTCCAACCATATTCGGTGTTCAGTGACTCAGAGAGCCGAACGGGACTGTCCAAAAATACATTTTGGTCCAGGACCGGCTGCTCCCACCCCACCGGTCACTCTGAGCACACCCTGCCGGCCAGGTGACCCCTCAAGCTGGGGAGTAGTCGCACGAAGGTCCGGTGTTTTTTTCTCTCTCTCTCTGGACCCCAATGAACTTCTCATCTGGACATTTGTGGTTCTACCTGGTTCCGACGAGAATCGCTGGGTGGTATTTTGCTGGTTTTCTGCTGGACTGGCCCTCGTGGTGTCTTCATTGGTGTGGGGGAAGTGTACCTATGTCCCTCGAACTGGACCAGAACCGAACCGAGTTGGCTGTGGGGGACTTCGTCTTTAACAGAGCCAGTCTCAGCTTCAGTAAGCAGCCCATCGCTTTTAATGAAGGACTGTCCACCTCTGTGGAATCGCTGTGTTCACCTGGAGGAGACGCTCTGATGCTTTGAAGCGCCACCGGAACCGGACCGGAGCAGAACCGGACCGGAAAAAGTGACAACTTCAGCCTCAGCCTCTCCGGTCAGTCTCATAGTTTTTCACCGAGGGTGCCTCTCGTGCTGTCGGGTGTGGAGGTGACGTGCAGAGAAGCAGAGGAGCAGCACTGCGTGGTGCTCGAAAGAAGTTCGGAGTTTGCATCGGAGTTGCTGCAGGCCTCCATCCAAACTCACCTGGATAATAATTAATTTTATTTTGGATCACGCTGTTGTCCCCTGTTGACCTGAAACGAGTTAGGACCATGCCTTTCATTGCAGGAGGATTTTCTGGCAGCTCACTCTGCTATTTGCTGTGAATTATCTGTTTCTGCCTGTTGGTTCTGGACCCAGCTTCTGTTTCTCATGGGAGCATCCATCCATCTTCACAGAGGGGCCAGAGCCCCCCTCAGCCCAACTCAAACTGCAGTTGGACGACCTCGTCGGGTTTGTTTGCCCATTTGATTTGTGACGTTTTATGGTCTGAGACTTTTCTGCACCATTCATATAATTGTCATTATTTTCAGATCTCAAACTATCTGGAGTCACTGAATCTTGTTAATACACATGGATTTTTTTCATTCATTCAACCTTTATTTAAACAGATAAATCACATTGAGCCTCAAAGACTCATTTACAAGTGAGACCTGTTTGGACAGACAAAAACAGTGGTTAACTGGACACATATAGGAGTTGGAGGCTAAAAAAATCCTATCAGGCTTTTTTTTCTGCCTGAGGAAAAAAAACCCTCTAATATTAAAAAAACACCTCGCACAAACAGCACATGGTGACGTAGACATTCTGCAGATGGAGGAGATGAGAGCAGTCAGCAATGTTCATAGATGCTCTCGAGGTCACTGTAAGAGTTCTGATAAGGATGGAATAATCAGTCAATGTCCTCCGGTGAGATCCATAAACATTCTCGAGGTATGTCGAGGAATGGCCAAGAACAACGTCTATGAGAATTCGAGTCCTGAAATGATGACACAAAGTTTATTCAGCTGGTTCCATCTGGTTATCAGTTGGAAATTCCTCAGGGAGGGGGTGGTGAGCATCATATCACATGTTCTCCAGGCGAATTCAGATAAGATGGCCTTCAAGGTCAGCCAAGGGAGCCAAATTCAGATAAACACACAGTTGTTTTGGGGACAGGCAGAACATAATGACATTTACCTTGAGTCTGTGTTGATCGACTCGTTTCCAAAATGTCCAAAATACATGGCCACACCGATGGAACGTGACTGAGTAAAATCCCCAAGATCTGATCCATTCTACCCAAAGCATTTGAGTCTGGGTACTCGAGGCACGAACCAAGCCATCATAAAGGTAAGCAGCGTGATCGGGTCCAAATTTGCTGCCGACGACTTCCTTGTTTGTAGATAAACCAGAGACCAGCCGAATCCAAAAAGCAGGAACCAGTTATCGTAAATCCAATTAATACGCATCCTTAAAATCTACAGATGGCAGCAGAGATAGACACATCATCAAGTCTTCCAGTCTTTAAGATATCCAGCTGCGTGTGTGCCAACATGGCAAATCGGCTCGCCTAAAGCCTGTCTTCTCTTTGAAGAAATGTTGGAAATTGAGTTGAGGGACCAAGTGATCAAAACAAGTCCATAATTATGGTTTGGAAGAAATGCAAGGGAGGCTCACAAGCAGTTTCACAGACAGACAGAGCAGCAAAGCAAAGCAGTTGAGGTGGTTTGGGATCTGGTAAGGATGCTTCCCAGGTGCCTACATGTTCGACTGGGAGGAGACCCCAGGGAAGACCCAGGACACGCTGGAGAGACTATGTTTCTCAGGTGGCCTTGGAACACTTTGGGGTCCTCCCAGAAGAGCTAAAAGAGGTGGCTGTGGAAAGAGATGTCTGGGCCTCCCTGCTCAAGCTGCTGCCCCCGAAACCCAATGTCAGAATAAGCAGAACATAATGAATAAATGGATGTATGGATGATTTTGACCCTTTTTTTTACCATAAGACGTTTATCAGCACAGAGAAGTTTGATATTGACATTTTTTAAAGGTGAAAACCAGCTCCCCCATTCAGCCAGCCTTCGTTCTCAGGAGTTGATGCTCACTCAGTTATCTTTTTATTAACGGTGTCCTAAAAAAATTGTGCACCATTTTAATAGAGCACTGAAATAGTGTTGTTCTATACTCACTATATCTAAAGATGTGGCATCCACAAATGATCCAGAAAGTTTGAATGAATCTTTTCAACAAACTATGAGAACCAAGTTACAGACAGTAAAGAGTTGTTCCTATTTTTTTTTTTCCTCTAAGCCATTTTTTCATGTTTTCCTCCTAAACCACAAAGACAATCACCCCTCCTTCACTTTTTCAATGAAACAAAGCAGAACGGGCAAAAGGAAGGAGTGAAGGAGCTCAGGTGAGGGGTGGGGGAGTGGGCGTTCCCTGCTTGACAAAACACGTGGTACACCACAGACGACGTCATTGTTGTTCAAAATTGAATGTCTCTATTGAATGGCTCTATTAAGCAAATGGATCACTGAGAACCAGTTCCCTTCAAAGAATCATGCATCCCATCTCTAAATGTAGCTTCTTATGCAGGTCTTAAGTGATTTATTGACAAAAAGAAAAAGGTATATTGCTCTACAAAGACTGCTTAAAGGTATAAATAGGATTCATAATAAATTAAACTGAAGGTGTTTATTTTCTACGTCAAAGTGTGCGTGTGTGTATGGGTGCGCATGCATATGTGCACGAGTGTGATGAATCATCCAGCTAATACAAATGGAGTATCAGCGTACCATGAGTTTCTTCAGTACAATGTACAACGTACAATGCGGCCATCAAATATGCAACTCCTCATGCACGTAGTATTGTGATTCTGGCTAACACAAAGAAAACTTGACGCTAGAAAATTCCGTAAGAAATTCTGAAAAGTGCTATATGTAGTGGACTAAGCCTACGTCGAAACCCAGTCTAAGGTCAAAACTCTTGACCTTTAGAACCTTGTGGGACAGAAGCTGTCATTTCATGTATTTGACTCCATAAATACAGGTTCACCCATCCTGAGACTTTCTTTCTTGAAGATTCAAGTGAAAAGAACACTCTCTTTTTATTATCATTACTATCTTACAAATGTTGATAATCAAAGTGTCTTAGTTCAAACCATTTTAGATGTTGCAGTGAACTAATCAATTTTATTAACTGAGTAATGATTTTATTCTCATGTTAAAAGCTGTGCAGAGTTTATGCATTTTTCTGATTTCTGCTTTTGAATGAGCAAGTGTGTGCGTTTACAAGGTTACAGTCAAACGAAAAACAAGTTGTTATGTTAAAACTGTCATGTTTTAGAATCCTCTCAGACGTAAATAGAGATGTTTTGCACCTGTTTCTTAAGGCACGCCAAAACAGAACCCTCTCGGTCTGTGAGAACATTTCTGAGCTGTCTCATAACAATTCTCGCTGTCTCTAACCTCTTACGTCACAAAAACACACCCCTTCTGGTCGTTTCTGACCAATGAAAAATCCCAAAAGTGAACCGGGAAAGAGTCTTTAAAAGGTCAGTACTTCCTGGTCTACACAGACTCTCAGACACGAACTCACAGGGACACGGAGAGACACACAGGTACTCAGAGTTGGAGAGTTGTCAGACTTCTAGAGTTCTGGAGTTCTGATGGAGTGCTGTTGGAGTTCCTGACATGACAACGAAGCTCTTCCGAGTTCCATGGGATTATAACATTTCCACTGAGGTGAGCTGTGGCGGACAGAACCTCGCAGCTACTCCGGACGAGTAACAGCATCCTACGGAGACGCTGAAAGGGTGCGTTAAACGGAATCTCGCCTGAGACATCTCCAGGTAAAAGAGTCGTTTTCACCACCTAAGTGTACTGTGAGGAAAAGCTGAAGAAAGCCCGGAGAGTGCCGTTCTGTTCAACACTCTACCTCAAACACCATCTTTCTCCCCTTTAAACTTCATCTTTCATCTTAAACTTTTCTATCAAGTAGAAATTCTCCCAGATATTTAGAAATGTCTGTGTAAAGTGCTTACCCACATTCATGTGGGTAAAAGATCATAGTTGTACAGTTATAAATGTCTGTTGGTGCAGCAACGGAAAAATCATGGCCGTATGATTTTTCCTGATTGATTGCTTTGTTGTTATTTTCATAATTTGCCAAATTAATGTAAATGTTTGATGTTAAATTTGATTCTGTAAATAAATGACCGCATTCATTTTGATGGGTCAAATTTAAATGACGTCTCACTTTGCATTTCCTTAAATTCAGTGCACGTTTTATTCAGTCCAGAAAAATGAGGAACTCGCGTTAAATGATGAATATATCCCAGCATCTGTTCATCTACA